>NC_081180.1:141360730-141586775 GCF_029867415.1 Vicia villosa
GAGAAGAGCTGTTCATCATGTTTTGTACATCTCAGAATCGCCCGATCAATGCCATCGCATTCATGCTAACAAACTTCGAGCGCATCATGCAAGACGAAGTTTCACCCATTAGGATCGGCGGATTCGTCACTATGATTGCTAATGCCATAGGAATGAGAGTGCCTTTGCTTAGATTGACACCTTTTGGTACCCATACCTCTATGGACATCAATTTCTGCTTTAATCGAGGTATCATCGGTAATCTTGGACCTGATCGTCTTGAATTGCTCATTGATAACAAAGTTTGGTATCAGTTCACCTTACCGAATCCTAGGACAAGTGTGCACTACCCTACCAACTGGCTTTACTATGGTCAGATTCCTGAGAGAGAGCCATCACCTGAAACTCCTCAAGCTTATGAACATTTCGATGAGGAAATGCCTGCATCTGAATCTGAACCTGAAACACCTCCTGGTTATTATGAACCTCTTCCTGTTGATGAACCCATTCCTGATTATGAACCTCTTCCCATTGATGAACCTGTATCTGAGTATGAACCTGAAACTCGTTCTGAAGATTCCGTTGAAGATCACACTGTTGATATGACTGATGTCGAGGTCGAGCAACAACAACCCGCTACATCTACCGCATCGGTGAATCAAAGAATGCCCAATCTGAACACGCACGAACAAGCAATCAATGCACTACAACAAGATGTACAACATGTGCGCAACGAGCTTCACACTTTGCAAATGCATTTCTTCGATTTCATCGACACCGTCAATGCTCAGTTCGACGAAGTTTTCAAACACATTCAGTCTAATCAAAACAACAATAGACGTGGCTAGATGTTACCGTATTAGATCATTAGATTTTTATTTCTAGTTTTAGTAATTTCTATTCCTAGTTTAGATTTACATTTTTCTGCACTTTTGCTTTCTGCTTCTGTTAACACTCAGTACTGGTTTAATTTTAAATGCAATATTTTATTCACTACTGCTGCTGTGTTATAATATTTTGCTGTCTGATTGCTATATATTCATGAATGCATATCTCTCACTCAGTCTATTTTTTGCTGTTTAAAGTATGAAAAAAATGACACTGTTCTGAACTAGTATCCCATACTTATTGCTACTGTCAGAATTGGTCCACACCTGCACGTGTGAAAACCACTTACCTGAGCTAGGAGACGCACGTCTCCATTCATGTGGGACCAGCAGTCTGCATGCATAGGACAGGAGACGCCCGTCTCCATGCCTGTCCCCCAGCAGACTGGCTGCCTGAGACGCGCGCCTTCCCAAGGCCAGCAGTCTGTGCTGCCTTTTTGACCACGCAGAAGACCACATTTATCCCATTTTTGAATTTTGAATTTGAATTTCAAAATTCATTCTCC
This sequence comes from Vicia villosa, assembly GCF_029867415.1. NCBI lineage: Eukaryota > Viridiplantae > Streptophyta > Magnoliopsida > Fabales > Fabaceae > Vicia > Vicia villosa. The sequence continues at coordinate 141,362,103 of NC_081180.1, forward strand.
TCATTCTTCCCCTATTTATTCCATTTAAACTCCATTAACCTCATTCATCCTCCATCATTCACCTCTTAAACTCCATTCATTTCCCATTTTTCTATTCTATTCAAACTTCAAACACCACCATTAATCCATTTTAATTCTCCATTAACCACCACCACTCTTCTTCCTCACAACTATCACATCATTCTCTACTCTTCTACACTACATTTTTATTTTTCATTTCCATACTCACCATGCCTCCACGTTCATTAATCCGTAGTGAGCGTCCCGAGCGACCACCTCCCGACCTTTCAAACATTATCTTCCGAGATGATGCTCAACGAACAAAATATGTTGCTTTCTACGAACGTTCGGTTGTTCCCACAAAATTTGTGAACACCGAGTGTCTAGAAACTTTGGGTCTCATTGATGGTGTCACCCGTTTGCTCACTAAATCTAGCCTCCACCATCTTTGTACCGAACCCGTACCTACTTATGAGCCGCTCGTCTTAGAATTTTTGAGTTCCTTCAACTACGACACCCCCTCTAATCAACCATTCTCAACCGGTAGCATCCAATTCCGGATGTTCAACCGTGAATATGCTCTAGATCAAGATGTCGTAGCTTCCTATTTGCATTTTAATCATGCTCCAATTGCTCACCGCTCAATCTTTCAAGAACTCAATGGTCGATCCTGGGAGGATCTCGCTTTTGAATTTTGGTTCCATCTCACTGGAGAAAATCCTACCGGTTGGAGAGCTCTTCATGCTTCTCACATTCAAAACCCCGCTATACGTTATTTTCAACGTGTCTTGGGGCTTATTATTTTTGCAAGATCCAACAACCACAAGGTAAACCAAAATGAATTATTTTTCCTTTACTGTGCGCTTAACAATATCCGTTTCAATGCCGCACCGTTTATGTTCCAACACATCCAAGGTTTAGTTAACGCCCCCGCTACAAATCCATTCTTGTTTGGAGGCATTATTACTACCTTGGCCTGTGCTTTAGGTCTTGGTGACGAGCTCCTATCACTCTCTCATCTCATGAAGCCTGCTCAGTCACTCGATCTCACTTACTGCCGCGATTCCCACTTGGTTTCACCCCGCCATGATGGCCGATACACTTTGGTCGTCAACAAAGTTCCTATTCCTTATGTCATCCTTCCTTGTCCTGAAAGAATTAACATCCGTTATGTTCAACGTTGGAGGCTTATTGAAGACAACCCTCAAGATGACCAACAAGAATACCCTAATGAACCTATGGATGCAAATGAAGAAGAACTCAACCAAGGGCACGCTGATGTCAACCAACCTCCTCCAAACAACCCTCCGCCTATCACTCTTGAAGCCATGTATGCTGCTATTCAACGCCAAGATCAACTCGTTCAAGCTATGCAGACAAACCAAACTGAAACAATTAGGCTCATCCGAGAGATGCAACAGGAGCACCGTGACTATGCTATTAGGAACGAAAGTCAATACACTGAAATTGCCACATATTTGCATGATCTTGACATTCGTGTTAATGACTCTCCTGATAGACGTCGCCGTGTTCGTACAAGAGGCGCGAGCAGTTCTCGAAACCGCAACAATGAGGAGTAGTTCTTATGCACTGAGGACATTGCATCATCTAAGTCTGGGGGAGTCGTATTATTTATATTTCCTTTAGTTTTATTTTTCCCTTCAGTTATTTCCCTTCCTTGTAATGTTTTTCTAATTCAATAAAGAATATTTATGGAATTTAAGTCTTATATGTATAATTCCGTAGTTATTTCAATTTCTTCCATTTTCTTGAGCCATAACAAAAATTTTTTTGCTCCTAAACGATAAACGCAAACCCCACAAGTTCGAGAAATACAAAGCTACTCAATCACTCAACGAACTGAAACTGAATTAGTCAATATCCTTATTGTCGCAACACTCTAAAACCCCCGAGTATGCGTAACCGATTTGAATACCCGTTATACCAAAACCATCGACTTTAAGTTTTGAAATAACCCTTAGTAGTTTATTCTAGCAGTCGGCACCGTCTTAGATACAAACTACGCAGAGAGTCGATGAATATAAGTGTATGATCCTCATAATAATTATGTGTTCAGCCATAAGAAGAAATGTGCCTACTAAGTAAGGTGATCCTCACAAGATCATTTAACCTAACGGTCGCAAATCTCATATACAAAGAATTTAAAAACTCACTGTCGATTGGTTCAGAAGTCATCTGGTAATGAACTTGGTAGGAAGGACTATTGTCCGATTCCCCACAATCTACAAGTGAATGCTAAGGAGTATACCACATATTGTGCCAGAACTCCATGAGAAGGATCATAGTCACTAACCGACTACTCTGCTATGTGCGTGTCAAGATAATGGGCTTAATGTGATTGCGCGCGGATGAAAAGGGTGAAACATGATGACAAGTCAAATAGGTCGAGCTATAATGGCATGATTCGGATTGGTATGCATACTGGGAGTTGTTTAGTGTTGTTACTATAGGTTTATTGCTAAGATTCGTTATTTCCGAATAAGAACACTATGTAGCTAAGTATGACTGAACGACGTGGTGGAAGTGTGTTTCATTTATCTTTATCTTCTTATTTTGCTTGAGGACAAGCAAAGGTTCAAGTCTGGGGGAATTTGATAACACGATTTTATATCGTATATTTAGCCTAAAATCCATAGATATTTATAGCATTTTCCGTTTATTATGTTAATTTATTATGATATTACGCGTGTATTTGCTTTGTTTCAGGTTTTACACTTCAATTACGACTATTTGCGAAAAGGAAAGAAAATCGAGCTTAAATGACCAATATTTATGCTTAAAAGACGAAAAGGGGTGCTGAAACGAAAGAGGGGTGCAATTAGGACCCAAAAGGCCCAAAAGAGCAATCAAGCCCACGAAGGAAAGCAGCCCAGGCCACACTAGTAAGCAGAGACGCACGTCTCTGCCACCTCAGCAAAGGGGAGACACACGTCTCCACCTCCCTAAAAGATCTCCACTTGAGACGCACGTCTCAAGTCAATCAGCTGCCTCCCTGAAGAATCGGAGACGCACGTCTCCACGTCCTGGTCTGCAAAAAGCTCCTCTTTTCACGCAAAGCAACTGCATACCTCCTCCTATAAATAGGACCTGTCACTTCACTTCAATCTGTCCGATTTCCTGCCAACGAAGTGCTGCCGAAATTGTACCGCGAACTGCTTTTCCTTATTCTGTTTTCATTTAACCGTTTATTTTCTCACAACGATTTCTACACTGGAAATTGTTGTGAACTTTTCATAGATCTAGCCTTACGTTAGATTTATCGCCTTATTTACTTGTTTTTATTTTCTGCCATTTAAATTCCGAAGAACGATCCAGCCAACCTGTGGTGGAAGTTCGAGTACTTCAAGATTCAATTCAATTCAGATTTATTTTAATTCAGGTTTTTATTTACCGCCTTATTTATATTATTTATTTGCATGATATATTATATGCCATTTAATATGCTTATTATTATGAACCGAACCGATTTATGTATGCTTAATCGAATTAATATGTCTGGCTAAATTACTAAAGGTGTCGGTATATAAAGTAAGTTAACCGTAGGGATCCGAAATAAATTGGCTTAAATTATGTTTTATTAATTATCACTTATTTTTGGTTTTTATGTCTAGTTTAATTAGTAAGTCTTAAAACCAATAGAGCGAAAGTTTGAGGGATTAGGACGGTCAAAGGTTAAAATCAATAGAGCGAAAGTTTGAGATCTTTAACTGGATAGTAGACATAGGACATTAGTTTTAAGGATGGCGAAAGCGTATTAAAACTAATTGGAACTTATTTATTTTCAAAAATTGTTTTTACACTCGAGCGGGATGGCGAAAGCGTACGTTAGGGGTATTAGCTTGCTCCGAGTCAACAGAGCGAAAGTTTGAGATTAGGAGATTTAAATAGATAACAACCTCGTAAAATAGGCATTTTATTAATTACATTGTTTCCAAAAAGCTCTTCTAAAATCTAATGGGATGGCGAAAGCGTACATTAGGATTAGGATAGTAGTCTGAATCAACAGAGCGAAAGTTTGAGACGAGGATTTTTAATCAATCGGAATTAGTAAAGATTTTTAATTTAATTATGCAAAAGCCAATGAACCTTCGGATTACCTCTAGTTAAACGAAATACATACTGATACCTGTCTTTTATTATTATTCTTTATTTTCTCACAATCACTTTCCCTTAGGAACAATCGAAATTTTAGTACTCCTAGCTTTACATAGTAACCTTAGATAACGGTAGATTGATTCATAGTCCCTGTGGATTCGATATCTTTTAAAACTACACGACACGACTGTGCACTTGCAGTTATCAGATTTATAGACACGTAAAGTCGCGATCATTAGTTGAGATCTTTTTTTCCCTTTCCTACTCGTAGGACCAATAAGAAAGTTCGTGTGATATCGTAGGAAGAACTGAAATAAAATTCATCCCACCACGGGCGCATTCTCCTTCCAAATTTCGCGTGAAGGGTTTAGCGTGCCGTCCTCCCAAGTGAAACGGGGAGGTAAAGAAAACGACACCACACTTGGAGAAACCCTGAATCTAACAAGTGATAATGAACCACTTTTTTTCTTTTCCAAAATGAGTTTTACATTTAATTAGTACAAGGACATAAGACTATGCTTCCTATAAGTTTTCTTATATTTTGAATTAAGCCTGGGAAGTTTAATCTACTATTTATCCATAATTTTAAATCTAATAAAAAATAAACATGTAGTTTAAAACTAATTATAATGTGAATGCAATTTGAAAGTTATTTCAACAAGATAATTACATAACATTGTACATGAAAAAATTATAGGACAATTACTCATGAATCAGTTAACCATTATATAAAAAAAAATTATACCAAATATTATAATGTGGGTTTCCAAATTGATGTTGATGTTATATTCATTGTAATTTCTCATACTTTCCTATTTTAATATCTTTAATCATGTATGAGTAAGGTGCATATTTACCTCCATTATAAACGCAATAGAAATAGGAATCGTAATATGTATTTTCTATGTTACATTTACAAGTTACACACTATTTATTAATTAAGGAAAAAAATCATAAATTTTTAAAATTTGTTATTTCTCAACTCAAAAGTTGGTCATTCTTGACTTGTCTTTTAAAATTATTTCACATCATAGTCTAAAATTTGAAAATCAGTATAGCAATGTTTCTGGAAATAAAATTTTGACATAAAAAAAACTATATTTAGATGGTGCGGCAAAAAAAAAAAAGAGATTAATCAAGAAAAACATTAAGAATTAAAATATTGAAAACTAAATTATAGTCAAACAGTAATCTTATTTTCCATATCTGCGATTTTTTAACTGAAAATCTGTTTCCCTCAGATAAAATAAAACTAGACTCAAATTAAAGTTATCAAGTGGCCATTAAATCTACTTTAGTTCCTCTCCCTGCTCATCCTACCCTCCCTACTTCTTCTGCATCCTTAACTCCAGCTACGCAAACTTTGCCTGGATAAAATTTTCAAGTTTAGAAACCTTCTACCCTATTGTTTTAGCCAACTTATCAACTTTGTTATCCACTTTTTTGCATGTACACATTTGTCATCAAATTAATGCTTTCTAGCATTAAAATCTTATCCTCCAACAAACATGGTAACCTTGGAGAAACCCTGAATCTAACAAGTGATCATGAACCACTTTTTTACTTTTCCAAAATGAGTTTTACATTTAATTAATACAAGGACATAAGACTATGCGTCCTAGAGGTTTTCTTATATTTTGAATTAAGCCTGAGAAGTTTAATCTACTATTTATCCATAATTTTAAATCTAATAAAAAATAAACATGTAGTTTAAAACTAATTATAATGTGAATGCAATTTGAAAGTTATTTCAACAAGATAATTACATAACAATGTACATCCAAAAATTAAAGGACAATTATTCATGAATCAGTTAACCATTATATAAAAAAAAAAATATACCAGATATTATAATGTGGGTTTCCAAATTGATGTTGATGTTATATTCATTGTAATTTCTCATACTTTCCTATTTTAATATCTTTAATCATCTATGAGTAAGGTGCATATTTAGCTCCATTATAAACGCAATAGAAATAAGAATCGTAATATGTATTTTCTACGTTACATTTACAAGTTACACACTATTTATTAATTAAGGAAAAAAATCATAAATTTTTAAAATTTGTTATTTCTCAACTCAAAAGTTGGTCATTCTTGACTTGTCTTTTAAAATTATTTCACATCATAGTCTAAAATTTGGAAATCAATATAGCAATGTTTCTGGAAATAAAATTTAGACATAAAAAAAATCTATATTTAGATGGTGCGGCAAAAAAAACAAGAGATTAATCAAGAAAAACATTAAGAAGAAAAAATATTGAAAACTAAATTATAGTCAAACAGTAATCCTATTTTCCATATCTGCGTTTTTTTAACTAAATTTTTTTTTCCCTCAAATAAAATAAAACTAAATTCAAATTAAAACGCAAACTTAACATGGATAAATTTTTCAAGTTTAGAAACCTTCTACCCTAATGTTTTAGGCAACTTATCAACTTTTTTATCCACTTTTTGCATGTACACATTTGTCATCAAATTAATGCTTTCTATCATTAAAATCTTATCCTCCAACGAACAAACATGGTAACCTTGGAGAAACCCTGAATCTAACAAGTGATAATGAACCATTTTTTTTCTTTTCCAAAATGAGTTTTACATTTAATTAATACAAGGACATAAGACTATGCTTCCTATAGGTTTTCTTATATTTTGAATTAAGCCTGGGAAGTTTAATCTACTATTTATCCATAATTTTAAATCTAATAAAAAATAGACATGTAGTTTAAAACTAATTATAATGTGAATGTAATTTGAAAGTTATTTCAACAAGATAATTACATAACATTGTACATGAAAAAATTATAGGACAATTACTCATGAATCAGTTAACCATTATATAAAAAAAATAATTATACTAAATATTATAATGTGGGTTTCCAAATTGATGTTGATGTTATATTCATTGTAATTTCTCATATTTTCCTATTTTAATATCTTTAATCATGTATGAGTAAGGTGCATATTTACCTCTGTTATAAACGCAATAGAAATAGGAATCGTAATATGTATTTTCTATGTTACATTTACAAGTTACACACTATTTATTAATTAAGGAAAAAAATCATAAATTTTTAAAATTTGTTATTTCTCAACTCAAAAGTTGGTCATTCTTGACTTGTCTTTAAAAATTATTTCACATCATAGTCTAAAATTTGAAAATCAGTATAGCAATGTTTCTGGAAATAAAATTTAGACATAAAAAAAAACTATATTTAGATGGTGCGGCAAAAAAAATAAGAGATTAATCAAGAAAAGCGTTAAGAAGAGAAAATATTGAAAACTAAATTTTAGTCAAACAGTAATCTTATTTTCCATATCTGCGTTTTGTGACCATTGGAAATGCTGGAAGTAAGTAGAGTATTTTACTTGACGAAGTCTTATTTGACTATGTCGGGTAAACTTGTGAGCGTATATGGAGAATTTGAGCGACGTTGCGGGTCAACCTTTAGAGCTCACTCTTCATTGGCAGGACCTTGTGTGAAATAGTTAGCTATCAAGATGGATAGTTACAGGAATTTTACGCTCTTGTGGAACTTTGGTGTCAGTTGTTCTGACCAAAATCAAATAGAGGATCGAAGTAGGAAGTTGTTGTTGTACAGTGAAGGTGAACTTGGAACCAATCCTCCTAAGCATTTGGGAATCGGAAGCCAAACCCAAGGACTTAGCAGACACATAAGTGACTCCATATGGATTCGTGTAGCTTTGAATCTGGAATATCGTTGCTAGATATGAAAGTTGTAGCAGGGATTCCTTATATTGGAGGCAAATCAAGGAAACAAGAGAAAAGATATAGGAAACCAATGGCGTACATGAGTAAGAGGTTACGGGATAGACGCAGATTGGATTTGATGAGTGACCCATCCGACTGAGCGGTATTGATGTAAAGAGATATTAAGACTCAATACGAAGAGGTAAGGCTTGCTAACCTTGGAAGGATATGTCCCTAAGCGTATAAAAGGGCGTATCAAAAGAGGCATGTTTATGTAACGACTAAGGTGACCAATAGAGAGACGCTAATACGCAAGTGTATCGAAGGGTTGTGTTTTCTTGGATGAATATGAAGAGTTTGTTGTCTTGGTGATTGGAAGGAATTCGAGGGTGAATTCTATTTAAGGAGGGGAGAATGTAACATCCCTATTTGTCTAAGCATGATTTTATATATTAGAAGTTGGTAAGAAGAATTAATGGACTAGTTGGAATCAAAAGTTATTAGTTAGGATGAAACTAAATGGCATATTGGTAAATGTTATTTAGTTGGAAGGCAGTTTGGTCATTTTCCCTTAAGAACTTGTTTGGTGGAAGAACATTTGGGCCTTATAACAAAAGAAAATCATAATTTTAAGGATGGGGAGAAACAAGGACACGTGAATGGAAGGAGAAAGAGTCCATCTTGCTTGATCAAGTGGTTGCATGTGGAATTGAAGAGGGAATCAAGCTTAATCAACACCATCTTCATCAAGTTCTTGCATGTGTGTGAAGCTTTATCAACTTTAGAGTGAAGAACCATGGTTAAGAATGAAGAGGAAAGCTGTAGTCATCTCTGTTATCATTATCAAGTCAGAATTTATAATGATTTCAAGGTGAGTTCCATTAGTTAGAAACTCGGGCATGAATTGGGGAAAATTGTTTAATCATGGGTTAAATTATGATTACTATGTTGCATGTTTGATTAAATGGTAGAATATGTGTTCTTGAAGTGATAATACATGTATTGAATTGCTTTTACATGTTAGGGTTCAGATTGGGATGAATTAGAATGTGTTAGAACTGATCTTATGCAGTAAAAATGTCATTTTTGGCTCTGGTTCAGTGAGCAATCGATTGCACAGCAGTGCAAATCGATTGCACTACGAAAAATTGGCATTCTACGCTTCTGGTTCAGTGAGCAATCGATTGCATACCAGTGCAAATCGATTGCACCAGACAGAAAATCATCTCTTTACTGTTTCGACCATAACTGGAGTTCCGTAACTCGGAATTGGGCGCCGTCGGAAGCATTGGAAAGCTAACGGAAAGGGTTATTATATGCCTAAGCTTATACAACATTATCATACTCTTGAGTATCAACCAAATCCATGTAAATTTCTTGTACCTTGATTAGTAAAGATAATTCTCGAATAATTGATTCCTTAACCGTCCTCAAGGCCTTAGGGCCCAAGTGTTCCTTCAATTGGGTTGTAGGCATCATGGAATGGGCGGTGATGGACGTCAAATCTAGCCATGTACACCAAAGATGTTGAGATCTTATAGCTTGTGAATCTAACCAAGTGAAACCAAAGGCGAGGAGGCCTTACTACTTGGTGTAATTTATGTACGTCGATTAACAAAATATGAATATGGTAAGGTAAACCTTAGGATACCTAAGCCAAGAGACTTGAATGGATGCTAGCCTAATATTCCTTTTTCCTATCAAGCAACTACTTTCTAAAATCCTACAATCTAATGGTGTAGTAAGTATGAGACGAGGGGTTAGAGGACAGACAAAAGGACAGTAACTGCGAGTAGGCACGTTACATATATGTTGGCTACTTCTTGTGAAGAAATTCCAAGGATGCCCTTGTGCCACATATATTGCGGGCATTCTCGGGCTTTGGTCTCGAGAATGGGTCGGCTCCTTAGTTCAGGAGTATTCTTTGGGGATGAACTCCCGGGGATGTGTACCTCACCTTCTCCTTTTGTTGTTTCCTTATGGGTGAATTTCTATGTGAGATTTTGACCCAGGAAATTGGACGAGTTGAATCGTTGTAGCGATTCAATGTCGGTTCCACGGTTCTCTATAGTCATATGAGTTACTTACCATGTAGATTGGAAATGTACGCTATTAGGTTTTGTCTCGAGGGCGGATAGGCAGGTAAACCCGGAAGACCAGACCTTGAGGGTAGCTCCCGACAGAAGGTTGGCAGGTAAATCCGGAAGACCTATTATGGAGGAAACATGTACCTAATATTCGAACATGTGATATGTTCTCAGTGGATCCAATTGGGTGGTCAGTGGACACTCAATCGTGGTGCTACGAGTTGATAGGCTTTCCTGTACTGGATAGTGAGGAAACCTTAGGATCTGAGATGAATATGTAGATTATGTATGTACCTTGTAGAGCCGAGAGGACCCATAAGATAGGGGGAACTCACTGAGATTTAGTAATCTCACCCCATTCATCTTATTATTTTTCAGGTACCATGCAAGATCGAGTTTTGCTAGATGCTTGGATCAAGAGCTTTTGATCGGATGTCGTGAAGACCGTGCCTAATCTTTTCTTCCGTTGTGTATTAATATCTTTATGTAGATATATTCATTGTATCCATCTTCAAGATGATTTTGAAATGTATACACTAATGTTATTATTCCTGACTTTTGTATGTACTCAGTACCAGTTATTAGTATTCTGCTAATATGATTCTAGACACATATTGGTAGGGTATTACAGTTGGTATCAGAGCAGGTCGACCCTCGACCTAGCTGTGAGGCATCGTTAGCAAACCTCCTTTTTCCTCGTACGTGTGCGTTGCTAGCTCGATTCTACTGTCATGTTATTCATTTGTTGAACTTGATCAACTCACCAATTGGATACGTGATAGGCAGGATCGCGGCAGAGCCGCCGCGAGGACGCTTTAGCCCCGAAGTAACTCATGTAATAGCTGAAGTCAAATAAGGAATTGTGGGTAATTGTCAGACGTGGATAGTGCCACGTATGAAAGGTAGTTACAATAATAGTCTCGACGGGGGAAGTTGAGGAAGTTAAAAATTCCAGAATACTTTATGGGACAGAGTGAACCTTCCAGACGAAGTTATGTTAGAGGAATCAGTTGAAGTCGTTTAAGTTGGGAGGATGTTGGGATTGTTAGACATAAGAAGAGAAATTGCGCGGAATAATTGACAACCCAATTGTCGTGGTAAAGTCTAAGACGACTAGAAGTTCCAAGATTTTTTGTTGGATGGAATGAACTTTATCTGGATCTCGATAGCAGTGAGGGGAATCCATGAAGCACCTAAGTAGGCATGGAGTAAGGGAATTCCGTGATGGAGCTGAGCTTTAAGCCGTTAGGAATTCGTTACTCGAACATGGTGGCAGTAGCAGACATGGACAGAGAAGTGGATGGATGGAAGACTTTGGGAGTTGAACAACGATATTGGATCTTTCTAATTACTCTAGCCTAGACAGTACTTTGAGGGACAAGGTTGTTAGACTCCGACTCGTTCTAGTGTACCTTAAGATGTGGGTATCTATATAGTGAATGGTTGATAGAACAAGTGGAAGTAGTGATCTCCAAATTGGGAAAATCTGGGATGCCTGACTGAGTGAAAGGAACTACTGCATCTCCTTGTTATTCGGAAATGCGTAAGTCCAAGAACTATGCTAGGCGACAACTGAGTGGATGGATATGCATAGTGCAGTAATCCATGTTCCCTGCTAATTGTGAATCATCTAATCCCGAGTATAGCCGTAGAACTACTCTAGGTGTTGGGTACTTAGATGAATTGAACTAGTGGTTATCTGAAGCATCAACGAGTTGACCGCAGTAGGGGACTGTTATTTGTAACCATGTTATTCCTATATGGTGGGAGTTAACATTGAGAACCTCTCTTGCGTTCCCTGTGTGAGTGAGTACACACCTGGCATAGGAACTCGAACTATATTCGTAGCGAGTCAAATCTAGTTTGTTGCATTCAAGGGAGGTAAACCTTAAACGTGTGACTAGAAGGATCTGAGTAGAGATGACCTCAATTGAGACATGACCAATCATCGTCGGTCGTGGCTATAGGATACCGGTGGGGATCGTTATATGCTACTGGGTAGGTTACTTGAATGCATGGCCTCGGAGTGGGACCACCATGTTAGTACTACCAGATAGGTATAGCGCCACAGTATCGCTATCGCGCACGAGGTGCGTGAGCCATTCTTTCTGACAGATGTGGGACATGTTGATCAGGAACTCAAGGTAGGATGAGATTGGTATTTGTGAGACGTCGATCCAAATTCTCATAAGGTAAGTGGGATAAGAATCCATATGTTGCACTCGATATTTGGTGATTATGCGAGCAGGCAACAACGAGGTGGATTAGATTCTAATGCTACACTATGAGGAGACCTTGGGGGGTCGTGATCGCGTGAGAATTTTAGATTCTACATCGTGGATGCTCCTTGTTCCGTTGGAGTTAGTGAACCTTTATGCATATTTATGAGATGGGGATGTGTGTGTAATCATCATACTCCAACCAGCGCATTATGTGACTACTCATTAACATTGGTGATTAATGTTAGAATGGACGAAGTATGTCTTGGGTTACCTCAATGTGAGAAGTATCGAGGGGAGTATCTGTAGATCCTCAAAAGATAAATAATGTCAGTCTCGGTAAGCAGAGACACATTGGTTTTGGGAGTGTCGTGGAATTTCAAAGGGGAATATCCAAGGCACAAAGTTTGATTCCTTGCATTGTGATATACACTTAACTGCTAGAAATTATGCATTGGGGAATGCGGCCGAAGAAGTCAATTTAGTGTCAGTTTCAGAAACGAAAAGGCATTAGATGACAGTGTGGTTGAAGTGCGACATTGAAAGGATTTTTATATTGGTTAAGCCATATGAACTCTGGGAAGTGTTGTCACGCCAACGGTTTGAAGTCGTATGGTTGAGAAGATACTATAGACAGGTTGACAGAGTTATCGTTGCAGCTGTATGATGCAAGAATTAGTAAAGTAAGGTGGATTCATATTTGGCAAGTATTCGGTTTCAGAATTTCTGAAAATAAAATGTATGACAATGGTTGTATTCTAAAGAGAATTTCCAATGATGACAGAGTACTTAGTGACTTGATGTTAAGAACTACTCGACCTCGAATAGTAGTGTTGGTAAATGTGATTAAGACTCTAGCACGTGTCATAATTGGACGAATTCTAAGAAGGAATTGTTGCTACTAAGGGATTAAGTGTAATAGAGTAATGAAGCCAAGTGGGTTATAGACACAGTATGGCTTAGAGGGTTCTATGAAGTGTGTGACCGGTTAAGATCGGAGTAGTGCAACAGACAAGGAAGAATAAGATTTACCTGTAGTAGGTATATTTGGGGATACCATTCGCAGATGAAATTGATAAAGTAATGTTTGGTTCGTCGCAGACTCTCAAGGATCCACCATAATCAAGGGAATATTGTCGATGGACTGGTATAGAAGGACGTTGTGGTTGAGGTATAATTTGAAGTTTCACGGGTTAGCATGTGGATATTGGAAGGAGTTTTGTGACCATTGGAAATGCTGGAAGTAAGTAGAGGATTTTACTTGACGAAGTCTTATTTGACTATGTCGGGTAAACTTGTGAGCGTATATGGAGAATTTGAGCGACGTTGCAGGTCAACCTTTAGAGCTCACTCTTCATTGGTAGGACCTTGTGTGAAATAGTTAGCTATCAAGATGGATAGTAACAAGAATTTTACGCTCTTGTGGAACTGTGGCGTCAATTGTTCTGACCAAAATCAAATAGAGGATCGAAGTAGGAAGTTGTTGTTGTACAGTGAAGGTGAACTTGGAACCAATCCTCCTAAGCATTTGGGAATCGGAAGTCAAGACACAAGGACTTAGCAGACACATGAGTGACTCCATATGGATTCGTGTAGCTTTGAATCTGGAATATCGTTGCTAGATATGAAAGTTGTAGCAGGGATTCCTTATATTGGATGCAAATCAAGGAAGCAAGAGAAAAGATATAGGAAACCAACGGCGTACATGAGTTAGAGGTTACGGGATAGACGCAGATTGGAGTTGATGAGTGACCCATCCGAGTGAGCGGTATTGATGTAAAGAGCTATTAAGACTCAATGCGAAGAAGTAAGGGTTGCTAACCTTGAAAGGATATGTCCCTAAGCGTATAAAAGGGCGTATAAGCGTATAAAAGGGCGTTTCAGAAGAGGCATGTTTATGTAACGACTAAGGTGACCAATAGAGAGACGCTAAGACGCAAGTGTATCGAAGGGTTGTGTTTTCTTGGATGAATATGAAGAGTTTGTTGTCTTGGTGATTGGAAGGAATTCGAGGGCGAATTCTATTTAAGGAGGGGAGAATGTAACATCCCTATTTGTCTAAGCATGATTTTATATATTAGAAGTTGGTAAGAAGAATTAATGGACTAGTTGGAATCAAAAGTATTAGTTAGGATGAAACTAAATGGCACATTGGTAAATGTTATTTAGTTGGAGGGGCAGTTTGGTCATTTTCCCTTAAGAACTTGTTTGGTGGAAGAACATTTGGGCCTTATAGCAAAAGAAAATCAGAATTTTGAGGATGGGGAGAAACAAGGACACGTGAATGGAAGGAGAAAGAGTCCATCTTGCTTGATCAAGTGGTTGCATGTGGAATTGAATAGGGAATCAAGCTTAATCAACACCATCTTCATCAAGTTCTTGCATGTGTGTGAAGCTTTATCAACTTTAGAGTGAAGAACCATGGTCAAGAATGAAGAGGAAAGCTGTAGTCATCTCTGTTATCATCATCAAGTCAGAATTTTTAATGATTTCAAGGTGAGTTCCATTAGTTAGAAACTCGGGCATGAATTGGGGAAAATTGTTTAATCATGGGTTAAATTATGATTACTATGTTGCATGTTTGATTAAATGGTAGAATATGTGTTCTTGAAGTGATTATACATGTATTGAATTGCTTTTACATGTTAGAGTTCAGATTGGGATGAATTAGATTGTGTTGGAACTGATCTTATGTAGTAAAAATGTCATTTTTGGCTCTGGTTCAGTGAGCAATCGATTGCAGAGCAGTGCAAATCGATTGCACTATGAAAAATTGGCATTCTGCGCTTCTGGTTCAGTGAGCAATCGATTGTACACCAGTGCAAATCGATTGCACCTGACAAAAAATCATCTCTTTACTGTTTCGACCATAACTGGAGTTCCGTAACTCGGAATTGGGCGCCGTCGGAAGCATTGGAAAGCTAACGGAAAGGGTTATTATATGCCTAAGCTTATACAACATTATCATACTCTTGAGTATCAACCAAATCCATGTAAATTTCTTGTACCTTGATTAGTAAAGATAATTCTCGAATAATTGATTCGTTAACCGTCCTCAAGGCCTTAGGGCCCAAGTGTTCCTTCAATTGGGTTGTAGGCATCATGGAATGAGAGGTGATGGACGTCAAATCTAGCCACGTACACCAAAGATGTTGAGATCTTATAGCTTGTGAAGCTAACCAAGTGAAACCAAAGGCGAGGAGGCCTTACTACTTGGTGTAATTTATGTACGTCGATTAACAAAATATGAATATGGTAAGGTAAACCTTAGGATACCTAAGCCAAGAGACATGAATGGTTGCTAGCCTAATATTCCTTTTTCCTATCAAGCAACTACTTTCTAAAATCCTACAATCTAATGGTGTAGTAAGTATGAGACGAGGGGTTAGAGGACAGACAAAAGGACAGTAACTGCGAGTAGGCACGTTACATATATGTTGGCTACTTCTTGTGAAGAAATTCCAAGGATGCCCCTGTGCCACATATATTGCGGGCATTCTCGGGCTTTGGTCTCGGGAATGGGTCGGCTCCTTAGTTCAGGAGTATTCTTAAGGGATGAACTCCCGGGGATGTGTACCTCACCTTCTCCTTTTGTTGTTTCCTTATGGGTGAATTTCTATGTGAGATTTGGACCCTGGAAATTGGACGAGTTGAATCGTTGTTGTTAGAACAAGATTTGTTCTGATCAATATTCTTAGTTTTGATGATAACAATGTATATGAATTTTGTATGAGATAATGTGGTACTCTAATACTATGCAATTTCCATTTCAGGAATTATATAATGAGTATGCACACACTCAGCGCAAGAAGCAATGACTCAGAAGGTTCAGCATGCAACATCAGAACATGGTCTGGCAAGACATCAGAAGATGGTCAAGCAGAAGCAGAACATGGTCTATGGAAGCATCAGAAGAACGTGAGATCAGAAGCAGAAGCACTGAAGTTTTCATGGCATCACGCTCAGAAGCACTTCAAGGTCAGAAGACAAGAAGATGCTCTGCACCAAGCTGTATTGACTCTGAAGATTCAAACGTTGTATCTACAAAAGATCAAATCAGAATCAAGTACAAGATGGCAGGCTACGCTGACTGACAAAAGGAACGTTAGAAGCTATTAACGGCAACGTCAGTAGACACAGCGGAAGCAAGGCTCGAGGTAGTTGACAAAAGAGTGAAACATTAAATGCAATGTTGTACGGATTACGCAAAGCATTAAATGCTCCCAACGGTCATCTTCTCAAACGCCTATAAATAGAAGTTATGATGAGAAGCAATGTTACTAACTTTGTATACAAGACTTTATGCAAAAACGCTGAAATGCTATTCAACTCAAAAGCTCTCATAACTTCATCTTCAACCTCACTTATTGCTGTTGTACTATTATAGTGAGATTAAGCTTAAACTTTAAGAGAAATATCACAGTTGTGATTATAGCTTTTCAGAAGCATTGTAATACTCTTAGAATTTGTTTACATTAATTTGTAAAGGACTAGAGTGATCAGGTATATCAGAATACTCTAGAAAAGTCTTAGAGGGTATCTAAGCAGGTTGTTCCTAGAGTGATCAGGTTGTTATCAGAATACTCTAGATGACTTAGAAGTTGTCTAAGTGGAAAACCATTGTAATCTTGTGTGATTAGTGGATTAAATCCTCAGTTGAGGTAAATCACCTTGTCAAGGGTGGACTGGAGTAGTTTAGTTAACAACGAACCAGGATAAAAATAATTGTGCAAGTTGTTTTTATCTTACAAGTTTTGAAACTACACTTATTCAAACCCCCCCTTTCTAAGTGTTTTTCTACCCTTCAATTGGCATCAGAGCGCCGGTTCTAGGTGCAAGCACTTAACCGTGTTAGAAAAGATTCAGGAAGAGAAAAAAACAATCTAGATAGCTAGTGAAGATCCATCAACACCTAATACATCTGCTTCCACTGAGCAACACTATGGAAATGGTAACATTGGTTACACTAGACCACCAATATTTGATGGTGAAAACTTTGAATATTGGAAGGGTAAACTTGAAAGTTACTTTCTTGGTCTAGATGGTGACTTATGGGATCTGCTGATGGATGGTTACAAACATCCAGTGAAAGCTAATGGTGTAAAGCTTACAAGACAAGAAATGAATGATGATCAAAAGAAGCTATTCAAAAATCATCATAAGTGTAGGACTGTTTTGCTGAATGCTATCTCTCATGCTGAGTATGAGAAGATATCTAACAGGGAAACCGCCTATGATATATATATGAGTCATTGAAAATGACCCATGAAGGAAATGCCCAAGTCAAGGAGACTAAAACTCTTGCCTTGATCCAGAAATATGAAGCCTTCAAGATGGAGGATGATGAAAACATTGAGAAGATGTTCTCAAGATTTCAAACGCTAACTGCTGGATTGAGAGTTCTTGACAAGGGATACACAAAGGCTGATAATGTCAAGAAGATCATCAGAAGCTTGCCAAGAAGATGGGGTCCTATGGTGACTGCTTTCAAAATTGCCAAGAAGCTGAATGAAGTCTCTCTTGAAGAACTGATCAGTGCTCTGAGGAGTCATGAAATTGAGCTGGATGCTAATGAACCTCAGAAGAAAGGTAAGTCTATTGCATTAAAATCTAATTATAAAAAATGCACTAACGCTTTTCAGGCTGAAGAAGTAGATTCTGAAGATCAGAATCAGAAGAAGAAGATGAACTGTCCATGATCTCCAGAAGGGTAAACCAACTCTAGAAGAGCAAGCAAGGGAAGTTCAAGAGCTTCAGAAGCTCAAAGAAGCCTGAAAGAGGAGAATCTTCTGGAGGCAGAAAATCTGACAAAAAGAAGGTCGTTTGCTATGAGTGCAATGAGCCTGGACACTTCAAGAATGAATGTCCAAAACTTTAGAAGGAGAATCCCAAGAAGAAGTTTCATAAGAAGAAAGGTCTTATGGAAACATGGAATGATTCAGAATCAGAATCAGAATCAGACCCTGAAGGCGAGCAGGCAAACCTTGCACTAATGGCCACAGTGGATGATGGATCAGAATCTGCATCAGAATCAGATTCTGAAGAGGTATTTTCTGAACTATCCAGAGAATAGTTAGTTTCCAGTTTAACTGAACTTCTGGAACTCAAGGCTCATCTTAGTATCAAATAGAAAAAGCTGAAAAAGCAATTTGAATTTGAAACTAAGAAGCTGGAATTGGAAAACTCTGAATTAAAAGAAAAAGTTTTAAAATTATCCAATAATGTTGGATCTTCTTCTGATTCAGAAAAGTCCATTCCAAGCCTGAACCATATTCTGAAAGAATATGACTCGAGCTTCAGAAAGTTCCTATCTAGAAGTATTGGCAGAAGTCATCTTGCTTCTATGATATATGGTGTTTCTGGAAACAAAAGGATTGGCGTTGGCTATGAGGGTGATACCTCACAAAAATTTGAATCTGTTGATGATTTGAAAATCACATACAAGCCATTGTATGATCAGTTCAAATATGGCCACTCCCATGATATTAGGCACACATCACATGCCAAGAGCTTTCACATAACACACACTAAGAAGCATGTGACACAACCTAGGAAATATCATGAAACTCAGATTAAAGATTATCATGCTGTTCCTCCTATTTCTTATAATGCTAAACCCAAGTTCAATCAGAACTTGAGGAAAACTAACAAGAAAGGACCCAAGAAAATGTGGGTACCTAAGGAAAAGATTATTCCTATTGCAGATATCCTTGGCTGCAAAGAAGACAAAGCACAACATGTCATGGTACCTGGACTCTGGGTGCTCGCGACACATGACAGGAAGAAGGTCTATGTTCCAAGACCTAGTGCTTAAATCTGGTGGAGAAGTCAAGTTTGGAGGAGATCAGAAGGGCAAGATTATTGGCTCTGGAACCATAAGTATTGGTAACTCTCCTTCCATAACTAATGTACTTCTTGTAGAAGGATTAGCGCATAACTTATTGTCCATAAGTCAATTAAGTGACAATGGTTACGACATTACCTTCAATAAAAAGTCTTGCAAGGCTGTAAGTCAGAAGGATGGCTCAATCCTATTTACAGGAAAGAGAAAGAACAACATTTATAAGATTGATCTTTCTGATCTTGAGAAGCAGAAGGTGACTTGTCTTATGTCTGTTTCTGAAGAGCAATGGGTCTGGCACAGAAGATTAGGACATGCTAGTTTGAGAAAGATTTCTCAGATTAACAAACTAAATCTTGTCAGAGGACTCCCTAATCTGAAATACAAATCAGATGCTCTTTGTGAAGCATGTCAGAAGGGCAAGTTCTCCAAACTTGCATTCAAGTCTAAGAATGTTGTTTCTTCCTCAAGGCCGTTAGAACTTCTGCACATTGATCTGTTTGGCCCAGTCAAAACAGCATCTGTCAGAGGGAAGAAATATGGATTAGTCGTCGTAGATGATTATAGCCGCTGGACATGGGTAAAGTTCTTAAAACACAAGGATGAGTCTCATTTAGTGTTCTTTGAATTCTACACTCAGATTCAATCTGAGAAGGAGTGCAAAATCATAAAGGTCAGAAGTGATCATGGTGGCGAATTTGAGAACAGATTCTTTGAGGAGTTCTTCAAAAAAAATGGTATTGCCCATGATTTCTCTTGCCCTATAACTCCACAGCAAAATGGAGTTGTAGAGCGAAAGAATAGGACTCTTCAGGAAATAGCCAGAACCATGATCAATGAAACCAATATGGCTAAGCAATTCTGGGCAGAAGCAATAAACACTGCATGTTATATTCAAAATAGAATCTCTATTAGACCTATTCTAAATAAGACTCCTTATGAATTGTGGAAGAACAGAAAGCCCAACATTTCATATTTTCATCCTTTTGGATGTGTCTGTTTCATTCTGAATACTAAAGATCATCTTGGTAAGTTTGATTCTAAGGCACAAAAATGTTTTCTTCTTGGATATTCAGAACGCTCAAAAGGCTACAGAGTATACAACACTGAAACATTGGTTGTAGAAGAATCAATCAATATCAGATTTGATGATAAGCTTGGTCTTGAAAAGCCAAAGCAGATTGAGAATTTTGCAGATATAGATATTGATATATCAGAAGCTGTGGAACCAAGAAGAAAAATTTCAGAAGCTGAAAATCTCAAAAGTAAAGAATCAGAAGATCAAGTTGCTGCACCTTTAGAGAATCTCAGAATTTCTGAAGAGCCAACAGTCAGAAGATCTTCTAGACTCACCTCAGCTCATTCAGAAGATGTGATCCTTGGAAAGAAAGATGATCCTATCAGAACCAGAGCATTCCTTAAGAACAATGCAAAATGTCAATTAGGTATGGTTTCTTTAATCGAGCCAACGTCTGTTGATCAAGCTCTAGAAGATCCAGACTGGATAATCGCTATGCAAGAAGAACTTAATCAGTTTACAAGGAATGATGTATGGGATCTTGTTCCTAGACCAAAGGGTTTCAACATCATTGGTACAAAATGGGTTTTCAGAAACAAGCTTAGTGAGAAGGGAGAAGTGGTAAGAAACAAAGCCAGACTGGTGGCTCAGGGATATAGTCAACAAGAAGGAATAGACTATACAGAAACCTTTGCACCAGTGGCTAGGTTAGAATCTATTGTCTATTAATTTCTTTTGCCACTCAACATAACATCACTCTATATCAGATGGATGTTAAGAGTGCCTTCTTAAACGGTTATATAGATGAAGAAGTCTATGTCCACCAACCTCCTGGTTTTGAAGACTCTAAGTCTCCAAATCATGTTTTTAAATTAAAGAAATCATTATACGGATTGAAGCAAGCTCCTAGAGCTTGGTATGAACGGTTGAGTTCTTTCCTTCTGGATAATGGTTTCACTAGAGGAAAAGTGGACACTACTCTCTTTTGTAAAACCTTTAGAAAGGATATTTTAATTCGTCAAATATATGTTGATGATATTATATTTGGAACATCTAATGCTACACTTGGAAAGGAGTTTGCTAAGTCTATGCAGGTTAAGTTTGAGATGAGCATGATGGGTGAACTCAAGTATTTTCTTGGGATTCAAATCAATCAAACATCAGAAGGAACATATGTTCATCAAACCAAGTATGTGAAGGAACTTCTGAAGAAGTTTAATCTTTCTGAAAGCAAAGAAGCAAAAACTCCTATGCATCCAACGTGTATCCTAGGTAAGGATGAGGTAAGTAAGAAGGTAGATCAGAAGTTGTACAGAGGTATGATTGGATCTCTTCTATATTTGACTGCTTCTAGACTTGATATTCTATTCAGTGTCTGTTTGTGTGCTAGATTCCAATCAGATCCTAGAGAATCTCACTTAACTGTTGTTCAGAGAATTCTGAGGTATCTGAAAGGTACTACTAATGTTGGTTTAGTCTACAGAAGATCTAAAGAATACAACTTAGTAGGATTCTGTGATGCTGACTATGCTGGAGATAGAATTGAAAGAAATAGTACTTCTGGAAGTTGTCAATTTCTTGGAAGTCATCTGATCTCCTGGTACAGCAAGAAGCAAGCTACCATTGCCCTATCTACTACAGAAGCAGAATATGTTGCTGCTGCTGGATGTAGTACACAGATGCTATGAATGAAAAGTCAGCTAGAAGATTATCAGATATATGAGAGTAACATTCCTATTTTCTGTGATAGTACTTCTGCCATATGTTTATCTAAAAATCCTATTTTACATTCCAAAGCTAAACATATTGAGATTAAACATCATTTCATTAGGGACTATGTTCAGAAGGGTGTTCTCTCTTTAAACTTTGTGGATACAGACCATCAATGGACTGATATCTTTACAAAACCCCTGGCTGAAGATAGGTTTAAGTTCATTCTGAAAAATCTCAGTATGGATTTATGCCCAGAATGAGATGATGAGAAGATCTTATGTATGGTTATACTCTGAAATGTATTGGGACTATGCGTTTATAAGAAGTTCTGACAATGATCAATTAGAAGTTCTGATTCGGTTACTTCTAACGTTTCATTATCTAAGTTGATTCAGAAGATCTTTTAGAGCAAAACAGTTGCCACCAGTCTTTCCAGAAAATGAACACGTGTTCACTATTTTTGGACAAACATGCGTGTAGTTGAGGAGACGTCGCCCTAGGTAACTGTGCAAATCATTTCATTTTGTCACTTTATCTCTCTCTTTCTGCATTCAACACAAAAACCCTAGTTTGTGTCTGTAACTTTGCTCTTCATCATGAATCCTTCATCAAGCGCATCAAACCAAGCTGAAGTAATGTCTTCCTCTCAACTAGTCTTCAACAAGCATAAGTATGCTCCTTTGAAGACCTGTTCCATTCCTCCGTCAGAAATGGAAGTTCTCTGTGAGTCATCAGTGGACTTTGAAAATCTGAAAGCATATGGCTTCAAGCCTGATGCAAAGATAATGGCACAGGGATGGTCAAACTATCTTGATAGATTGGTTGGACCAATTTATCCGGCCCTTGTGAAAGATTTCTGGGCTCATGCAACCGTCACTCCAACCGCTATTATCTCCTTCGTGTTAGGGCATGAAGTTGTGATAACTGAGAAGTTGATTAGGAAGTTGTACAACTTGGATGATGAAGAAGGAGTCACTTGTCCTCTTCATGCCAGAGTTAATTGGTTCCAGGTTGAGAAACAAATATCATTTGCTACCGGTATTGAGTCTCATAAAACTGGTACATTGAGGGCGTTCTATCAAGTCTGGGCTGAGATTATTCTGGGTTCTCTTCACCACAGAAGAAAATCATTCTCCTCCTCTTACCTCAGTCCTGATCACAAGTATACTCTCTTCTCCTTCTGAACCTCACAACACCTTCACCATTGCAAATGTCCCTCAATCACCTCCTTCTACACAAACTCCTACCCCCATGTCACCTCCTCCAAACAGCTTGCAAACACCATCATTGTCTCAAATTCTTAACCATACCCCCATAACTACCATTCTTCCCACACCCACTGATATACCATCCTCATCAACCCCCTCCACAGATATTCCATCCTCTTCAACCACAACAGTTCCACCTGTTATATCCCATCCCTTTCCCACCAGAAAATCCAACCCATACTGCCTTCTCTACCCCGACTACAAATTCACCTTCAACCCTCCTAAACCTGAACCTCACATCTGCCTGGAGGTGTTCAGACATGATGTCATCAGTAGGCTGGACCTCTTGAAGGATGCCTTCGACAATAATCTTGATGATGTCTCTACTAGAAATCTTTGGAGAAGCTTTCGCCAAGATTTTCAAGTGGGAGCAATGGCTGTTCAGAAGAGACTAGTAGCTGCTCCACCTGCTTATGCTGGCTATCTTTTTGAAGTTGATGATGGAAGATACTTTCATCCTATCAGAAACAGGAGAGTTCTTGAGGAGAAGATGTTTGTTGATGAGTTGCTGGACAATCTTTGCAGGGATATTGTGGTCTGGAGACTTCAGTATCCAGTTCTGACTGGAGACTTCAAGTGGATGTTTGACTTTCTGAGGGAAAATCCTTCTGAGAAGGACCTTGATATGGTCATCCCAGAAGTTGTTGATCCTCCAAAAGTTGAAGGTCCTTCTGCTCCAAGGAATCTTGCTGCCATTCTTCAAGCCCTTGAGAATGGAGATTCTGATCTTCCTGCTCCTGAGTATGAAGAAGATGCTCATATAGAAGATGCTGATGCTGAAGATCATCCTGCTGAGACTATTCCTGTTGAGGAAAATCATGTTGATGATCTGACTATGGAAGCTGCTGCTGAGAATGTTGTCCCTCTGGACAGAAGCTGTGAACCCTCTCTTCTGGTGAAGACTCCAGAGGTCATTCAGAAGAACCAAGTTGAGCTAGCTTCTCGAATGAACATGCAAGAGGACACCAATGCTGAGTTTCGCTCCTTCATTGAGAGGCAAACTGAGAGCAATGCTGGGATTCATGACATGCTGGCCAAGATTATGTCCAAGCTAGGGTCGTCTTAGTCATTGTGTCTTAGCTGTTCCTTTATTTCTTGCATCTGCTTTCTATGCATCTTCTTGTACTTTCTGACAATTCTCTTTATTATCAATGAAAATTATCTTCTTTTCTCTCATATTGTCTTGTTTTTCATCTGAATCTTTTGTGTTTTTGATGTTATGACAAAAAGGGGGAGAAAATGTGATAAATTATCTGATTTATATTATCAGTTGCTGGGAGAAAGTCTCCACATTTCTAACAAGATTTGCAAAGTTCTGTGTTTTTGAGTGTTTTGCAGGATTGAAGACAATCTTAAAATGCTCAACATAAGAAGCAAAACGATGGGGAAAAGCAATTCTGTAAAGAACATGCTCATGGGATCTAAAGCAAGCTGAGTGCTATGAAGCTTCAAGATCAGAAGCAAGAAGGAAGAATGTTATGATATTCTGATGATAGAATATACTCTAACTCCTTCTTATTCCTTAAATGTTCTGATGCATGTTTTGTTCTAAATATGCTTTGAAACATTAGTATTTATGCTCTGATATATTTTATATTCTGATTCATTCATGCTCTGACTGTTGTCGTGTAGTTTATTCTGTAACATTTCAGAATGTAGAGATGCTCAGGTGATGCTCTGGTACATTCAACAATGTTCTGATACAATCTAGCATGAAATGATCCAAGAAGAAATTCAAGCTCTGAAGCTGTCCTTTGGAAGCAAGAAGCAGAAGCTATGAATATTCTGAAGATCTAAGCATATGTGATCGTCTCAAGTGAAATGGAAAATACTCAGGGAAGTCCTTTATTATAAATGTCTTCCAGTATTTATTTCAAGGAGAGATTATTTATCTCAGGGGGGGACATATTCACACACTATGTTTATATGCTTATGCTATAACTGTGTAATTGTCTTTAGCCGTCTGATATTCTGATTGCAAATTCATATCATTTATATATGTTTGTGTCATCATCAAAAAGGGGGAGATTGTTAGAACAAGATTTGTTCTGATCAATATTCTTAGTTTTGATGATAATAATGTATATGAATTTTGTATGAGATAATATGGTACTCTAATACTATGCAATTTCCATTTCAGGAATTATATAATGAGTATGCACAAAATCAGCGCAAGAAGCACTGACTCGGAAGGTTCAGCATGCAACATCAGAACATGGTCTCGCAAGACATCAGAAGATGGTCAAGCAGAAGCAGAACATGGTCTATGGAAGCATCAGAAGAACATGAGATCAGAAGCAGAAGCACTGAAGTTCTCATGGCATCACACTCAGAAGCACTTCAAGGTCAGAAGACAAGAAGATGCTCTGCACCAAGCTGTATTGACTCTGAAGATTCAAACGTTGTATCTACAAAAGATCAAATCAGAATCAAGTACAAGATGGCAGGCTATGCTGACTGACAAAAGGAACGTTAGAAGCTATTAACCGCAACGTCAGTAGACACAGCGGAAGCAAGGCTCGAGGTAGTTGACAAAAGAGTGAAACATTAAATGCAATGCTGTACGGATTACGCAAAGCATTAAATGCTCCCAACGGTAATCTTCTCAAACATCTATAAATAGAAGTTCTGATGAGAAGCAATGTTACTAACTTTGTATACAAGACTTTATGCAAAAACGCTGAAACGCTGTTCAACTCAAAAGCTCTCATAACTTCATCTTCAACCTCACCTATTGCTGTTGTAATATTATAGTGAGATTAAGATTAAACTTTAAGAGAAATATCACAGTTGTGATTATAGCTTTTCAGAAGCATTGTAATACTCTTAGAATTTGTTTACATTAATTTGTAAAGGACTAGAGTGATCAGGTAGATCAGAATACTCTACAAAAGTCTTAGAGGGTATCTAAGCAGGTTGTTCCTAGAGTGATCAGGTTGTGATCAGAATACTCTAGATGACTTAGAAGTTGTCTAAGTGGAAAACCATTGTAATCTTGTATGATTAGTGGATTAAATCCTCAGTTGAGGTAAATCACCTTGTCAAGGGTGGACTGGAGTAGTTTAGTTAACAACGAACCAGGATAAAAATAATTGTGCAAGTTGTTTTTATCTTACAAGTTTTGAAACTACACTTATTCAAACCCCCCCTTTCTAAGTGTTTTTCTACCCTTCAATTGTAGCGATTCAATGTCGGTTCCATGGTTCTCTATAGTCATATGAGTTACTTACCATGTAGATTGGAAATGTACGCTATTAGGTTTTGTTTCGAGGGAAGATAGGCAGGTAAACCCGGAAGACCAGACCTTGAGGGTAGCTCCCGACAGAATGTTGGCAGGTAAATCCGGAAGACCTATTATGGAGGAAACATGTACCTAATATTCGAACATGTGATATATTCTCAGTGGATCCAATTGGGTGGTCAGTGGACACTCAATCATGGTGCTACGAGTTGATAGGCTTTCCTGTACTGGATAGTGAGGAAACCTTAGGATCTGAGATGAATATGTAGATTATGTATGTATCTTGTAGAGCCGAGAGGACCCATAAGATAGGGGGAACTCACTGAGATTTAGTAATCTCACCCCATTCATCTTATTATTTTTCAGGTACCATGCAAGATCGAGTTTTGCTAGAAGCTTGGATCAAGAGATTTTGATCGGATGTCGTGAAGACCGTGCCTAATCTTTTCTTCCGTTGTGTATTAATATCTTTGTGTAGATATATTCATTGTATCCATCTTCAAGATGATTTTGAAATGTATACACTTATGTTATTATTCCTGACTTTTGTATGTACTCAGTACCAGTTATAAGTATTCTGCTAATATGATTCTAGACACATATTGGTAGGGTATTACATAAGCTATCAGTCTCAACCATAAGCTATAAGCTATAAGCCATCAATCATCAGCCATCAGTCATAAGTTATAAGTTATCAGCTAGCTTATCAGTCAACCGCTATTTTTACCAAACAGACCCTATGCTTCCTAGAGGTTTTCTTATATTTTCAATTAAGCCTGGGAAGTTTAATCTACTATTTATCCATAATTTAAAATCTAATAAAAAATAAACATGTAGGTTAAAACTAATTATAATGTGAATGCAATTTGAAAGTTATTTCAACAAGATAATTACATAACATTGTACATGCAAAAATTATAGGACATTGTCCTACCCTAATTTTTGACCCCCCTGAGATGACATATCTTTAGGATTTTCATCAGGTCAAAGCAAGTACCCAGAGCAGTCACTTCTTCATTTGGCATTTAATCAAGGATGTTTAAAGACAAGAAAACTCAGGCAAAGGATCAATCAATAGAAGGATTGGTCTCTAACACAATCATAGGACTCAAAAGCTTCACTTTTATATTCACCTATGATTGATTAGACACTCAGTCATCTGAGTACAGGTTTACTCAAGTCACCAGACTAGGGTTTTTGAGCCGATCAAGGACTGAAATCAGGGATCACCTTTGGGAAACCCTAAAAAGCTCCAGGACATCTATTAAAGACTTCAATCATCTTCAAATGATCCATACAATAAGATCCACTGGACATCACACCTCAATTCAAGATCCACAGTCACCAATTTCATCTGGTCGACAATTAGGGTTTTTAACCTAATTCATCTGGATAGTTTACTTTTAATCAGGGCATGGATCCAAAACTCAAGACATGATTCAAGAACCTCTACTACCTCAATATAACCCATTTACATCACTCATTTGAGGAGAAGATCTTAATTCCACACAAAAGTCCAAAATCTCACTTTATCTAGAAAAAGTCAACTGTATGGGATCACCTTTGACTTTTAAGATTTTTGGTCAAACCATGACTTTCAAAGATTAATATCATCAATATATGGATATTAAAGTCATTTGACCAAAGAAATTCAAGAAGAATCATCAAGGAGCGAAAAGTCGGGAATTAGGGTTTTTGAGGGCATTGTGGGAACTCAAAATTTCACCTACACAACTCAAAAAACTTCAAACATGAAAGTTGTAGATCTTGCAAAATGAAACAGCATCTTACATAGGAACTTTTTTCAAAAGATCAACCATTTAAGAGATTTGGAATTTTCAAGCTTTAGGTTATAAAAACTTAGAAATTTTTCTAAGTGTTTTTAACCTAGTTTTCATCCAACTTTGGGCTCATTTTTCACAATTTTCCCAAATGATTCTGAAGAAACCCCAAACTAATGATTTGAAGTACATGTTAAGGGCTTTCCAAATTGTGCTCAACCTTCTCCAAATTCATTTTGAGCTAAGAGATATGATTGATCAAAGTTGGGCACTTGGAGTGAAAATTATAGGGCATGTGCAATTTGAAACTTTGCAATTTTGTGCAAATGCCTTCTCTAAATGATGCTACCCGACCTCTAATACATCTGCAAGCACACCATACATCCAATTTCATCATTGCATAAGGATTAGAGAAGATTCCCAAAAACAAAGGCATGTGATTATGTAATGATTACATTTAGGAATTTATGGCAAAATGATGAATCACCAAAGGAATCTCTTCCCAACCAATTGGAGCTCATTTCTGTCTCAGATTTGTCCCCTAAGATCAAGAAAAATCGAGGGCTAGGGGATTGATCAAATGGAATCAAAATTCTCATCATTGCATAAGAGATATTTGCAAACTTCCTTCATGGCCAAGAAAACCAAATCAACCTCACTAAGCAAGCTCACTCCTCTGCAACTATACTGAACCATTTGCCTATAAATAGGAGAGCATACCTCAGTAGAAAAACACACCAAAGCAACAGAATTCTTGCTTTCTCTTTTCTTTCTTCATACTTATTTTTTTCAAAGGTCCTTTGGCAAGAAGACTCGGATTCTTCAAACCAAAGCTCTCTCTTTGAAAGTAAGTATTCAAACACATTGAGGGAGGCATTTAGAGGTGATCCAAACCTCTGGAACACTTCTGGGCGTGGAGAATCATCATCTTCACCTCTCATTTGGAGCACTTGCAGTTGGAGGACCACAGAACAATTCAGGAGGTTCCAAGCAAGGTTAAGCATCCAGGCACATTCCTTAGAGTATAGTGAAGCTATTCAGATGGTCGCAGCTCATCTGTAACTGCAGATTCATCATCCTCCATGTTCACTTGAAGCTCAAATCGAAGGAGTCGAGTAGAGCAATTCAGAAGGTTTGAGGTTACAACAAGCATCCAGTTAGCATCACTGAGTCCTAAGGAAGCTTTTAGGATCATTCATACAAACCCAGGTGCTCTCCAACATCCTCACGATCTTCATTTTCAGAGGTAAGTTTCTCAACTCCACCTCTTTAATTCATGTACCTTTTTGGATAAAACTCAACACCATTCTATTCAGCATCATAACAGGATTAAAAACCCTCTATCATCAGTCATTTATGCTTCAGTATAGCCATTTAATTTAATTTTCAAATTTTAGGGTTCTTCACGTATTTTAGATAATTCAGTAGATGTAGTTAATATAAATTCATATTAGTTACATATCTGGAATCGTGAGTGAATTTAGAGCAAGTTTGGTCTTTACATATTTGCGAATGGTTGAGAGTTGAGAGAGTTCAGAAATTCAAAATTTGAGAGCTTGAGGAAGAAGATGACAATGGTGGTGGCGCGCAAATTTCAAATCCCAGGGCAGAGTTTATTTTATATTTAATGATATGCGTTGCATAAACGAATGAATAACTTGCCCCAGTGGCCACACATGCGCTCTTAGTCTCCTCATGCCCAAGGTCTGGGGTTCGAATCCCCCTCGCCTCAGACCTTTTGATTTTATTTTCTTTTTTGCTTCTATACACTTGAACACTATATGAATTGCATTGAAGCCAGCTAACTATTACCACACGCGCGTTGGCTCAGTGGTGTTTGTTTTGGGTGTGTGACCTAGAGGGCGTGTGTTCAAACCTTGGAAGAGACAAAACCATTTTTTTACCACTAATTCCCTTCATTTTTTCTCACAACTTCACACAATTAATTCACCTATCAAATTAAATCATTTTCACTTCATTTTTCACACACTTGTTATTTAATATACCTATTTTATGAATAATCAAAAAATCACAAAAAAATATTATTTATTTCATATATTTTAATTAGTATGTTTTAAGTGTTTTCTTAAATACTTTAAATATATATATTTTCATTTTGTTTTAATCTAATTATCTTGTAAATAATTTTATTATAAAACCCTAATTATTTAGGTCTTATTTAGGTATAGATTTTATCTTTACCTTAACTAAGCTGACTTTTGTCAATTTTCAAAACCGTATTTACAAAATCCTCTTTCTGTTTTCAAAATATTCTTCTGGTATTTGAAGGGCATTATTCCCGGTGAAACTCTTCAGATACCTATGTGACCTATGTCCATCTTCACTTCTTCTGTTTTCAAAAAACCATTAACTGTTTATCATATATATTCAACTGTTATCCATCAACTGTTGGTGAGGCTTTGTACATACTTCTTCAAAGGCCTCCACTCCATCCAGGTTAGGCTTTACAAGCTTTCAATTTACAGTCTTTGTTTAAATTACTGTCAAATATAAACTGTGCATATATTTGTTTAGAACTATGTTTGAGTGTAAACCCTAGGACAGTTAAACTATATATATATATATATATATATATATATATATATATATATATTATAGGAATATGACCTAGGATTGAGAATGTCTTCCCGGTGAAGGCTCTTTCCTAATTAGAGATCTGTAGTTCAAACCCCCAAGATGAATTATTCCCGGTGAAACATCTTGGCAAAAACCTTAGAATCCAAGAAATAGGACACATCCACCCAAAGAGGAATTATTCCCGGTGAAACCTTTTACCCATTTGCTTAAAGCCAAAATAAGTTCAAAACCACATAGCTTTCTCTTGTGCTATAACAAGGACCCTCGATGACCCTCGATTAGCCTCCTCTTGGGCTTTGTACAAGGACCCACAGGCTTCTTAAAAGCATTTCCAGCTTCCTCTTGAGCTTGTATACAAGGACCCATCAGGTTTCTTATAAACATAGGAACAGGTCTTTAGTCACCTTTTAACATACCCTGGTGAGTTTCTTCTAATTTAAACCAGACTTTAAACAAGCTAAGTTTGTCTCAATTTTACATTGAGTACACCTTTTGGAATGAGAGACATGGACAGTCTCTGTCACCCTTATCTTCATCAATTTTCCTTAGCAGAGTATAGGATCCATGTTTGCTTATCCTCAGCAAGAGTCAGCCTTCATCTTGGGCTTTAAACAAGAAGTCTCCACTAGATAATCTTTCTGCCAATCATTTTAACAAAAACCCCTGGAAAGGGTTAGCCTCCAAAATCATTCTTTCATCTCAACAAAACCCCTGGAAAGGGTTAGCCTCCAAAATCATTCTTTCATCTTAATCAAAACCCCTGGAAAGGGTTAGCCTCCAAAATCACTTCTTCAAAAACCAAAGATTCATTTCTCTTAGGAGATAATTTCCCCAAAAGAGTCAAAAACCCCTAGAAAGGGTTAGCCTCCAAAGTCAATTAATAAAAAACCTGTTTAAAAGAATAAAATCCCTGGAAAGGGTTAGCTTCCAAAAATCATTCTTTTCAAAAGATAAATTCTCCAGCTGAGTCAAAACCCCTAGAAAGGGTTAGCCTCCAAAGTCAATTAATAGAAACCTGTTTAAAATAATAAAACCCCTGGAAAGGGTTAGCTTCCAAAAATCATTCTTTTCAAAAGATAAATTCTCCAGCTGAGTCAAAACCCCTGGAAAGGGTTAGCTTCCAAAAAATCAGTCTTTTAATAAATAAATCCTTCAGTAGAGTCAAAATCCAACAAAAATAGTTAGCCTCAACCTTGGGCTTCATACAAGGCACCAAAATAATAAAACTCCCTTGTTAATAGTCAGCCTCAACCTTGGGCATTGTACAAGGCAGATAATAGAGTCTCCCCAATGAGTCCTTCATCATTCAGGTAGCCACAACCTTGGGCTTTGTACAAGGCAGATAAACCATACTTCATGTGTCAAAGATTCCTAACATCTAGGATCTTTTCCCTATTAGAGTCATTCATACTCAGTCAGCCACAACCTTGGGCTTTGTACAAGGCAGAAAATAATATTTTTTCTAGCTAGAGTTAGCCTCAATTCTGGGCTTTGTACAGAATACAAAGATTCCTTGTAATTAACCCCCAGTGGAGTCATCTCCCAGAGTCAATAAATAATACATTAATCAAAAAGCCTCAAGCTTGGGCCTCATACAAGCCAGTTAAAAAAAATCAAATCTTTTATACAGTAGATAGACATAGCTTATCTCTATAAAGAGATCTTTCCTCTATCTCACCACATTCAAACAAACAAACATTACATTTTAATTTTAATCAAGTCTCCCATTTAGGATTTTGAAAGGCATGAGCTGGCAGTAAAACCCAGACATGTGGTAACTTTCCCTAATTTGGATGAGCATCTTTCTTTCATTTAAGAGGCATTTGACTGGTATACTTGCACATACACAAGTAAGGTCCCCCTCTTGAATGAAATGAATTCAGTTATTCTGTCACTCTTTTAATTTTTGTGGTGGAATAGTAGAAATACCTCTCTATAAAGATGACTTCATGTCTCTTTACCGTAAACAGAGATTTAATTCAAGCTTCAACCTTGAGCTTCAAGCAAGGCACCCAAAAATAATTAATAATTAATTAGTTCCCCGAACTACATTAAGCTCTGACTTCCATTAGGGATATGTAGGCATGAGGTTCACAAGGAATCTCAGCGAGCTAATAAAATACCAAAAAATAGTCAGTCTGTCTGTCTGTCTTTCTTTTATTCAATTCAATTCCTTCTCCTAATACAAAGGAGAAACTTTCCCAATAATCATTAGCAGCACAAACACATTTAGACACAGAGAAGGTTCATGTAGAGTACTACAGATATGTAGGGTGTTTAAACACTTCCCTATGTATAACCAACCTCCCGGACTCCAGAATTTCTAGTCTAGGTGAATCCCCACACTTAGCAAACTCCTAGGGTTTAGTTGAGATCTTTTTTCCCCTTTCCTACTCGTAGGACAAATAAGAAAGTTCGTGTG
This sequence comes from Vicia villosa, assembly GCF_029867415.1. Classification (NCBI taxonomy): domain Eukaryota; kingdom Viridiplantae; phylum Streptophyta; class Magnoliopsida; order Fabales; family Fabaceae; genus Vicia; species Vicia villosa. The sequence continues at coordinate 141,395,119 of NC_081180.1, forward strand.
ATATCGTAGGAAGAACTAAAACAAAATTCACCCCACCACGGGCGCATTCTCCTTCCAAATTTCGCGTGAAGGGTCTAGCGTGCCGTCCTCCCAAGTGAAACGGGGAGGTAAAAAAAAAACGACAACCACAGACATTTATTCATGAATCAGTTAACCATTATATAAAAAAACATTATACCAAATATTATAATGTGGGTTTCCAAATTGATGTTGATTTTATATTCATTGTAATTTCTCATACATTCCTATTTTAATCTCTTTAATCATGTAGGAGTAAGGTGCATATTTACCTCCATTATAAACGCAATAGAAATAGGAATCGTAATATGTATTTTCTACGTTACATTTACAAGTTACACACTATTTATTAATTAAGGAAAAAAATCATAAATTTTTAGAATTTGTTATTTCTCAACTCAAAAGTTGGTCATTCTTGACTTGTCTTTTAAAATTATTTCACATCATAGTCTAAAATTTGGAAATCAATATAGCAATGTTTCTGGAAAAAAATTTTAGACATAAAAAAAAACTATATTTAGATGGTGCGACAAAAAAAAACAAGAGATTAATCAAGAAAAACATTAAGAAGAAAAAATATTGAAAACTAAATTATAGTCAAACAATAATCTTATTTTCCATATCTGCGTTTTTTTAACTAAAAATTTGTTTCCCTCAGATAAAATAAAACTAAATTCAAATTAAAGTCAGCAAGTGACCATTAAATCTACTTGTTCCTCTCCCTGCTCATCCTACCCTCCCTACTTCTTCTGCATCCTTAACTCCGCAAACTTTGCTTGTATAAAATTTTCAAGTTTAGAAACCTTTTACCCTATTGTTTTTGGCAACTTATCAACTTTGTTATCCACTTTTTGCATGTACACATTTGTCATCAAATTAATGCTTTCTAGCATTAAAATCTTATCCTTAAACAAACAAACATGGTAACCTTGGAGAAACCCTAAATCTAACAAGTGTTCATGAACCACTTTTTTTCTTTTCCAAAATGAGTTTTACATTTAATTAATACAAAAAAATAAGACTATGCTTCCTAGAGGTTTTCTTATATTTTTAATTAAGCCTGGGAAGTTTAACCTACTATTTATCCATAATTTTAAATCTAATAAAAAATAAACATGTAGTTTAAAACTAATTACAATGTGAATGCAATTTGAAAGTTGTTTCAACAAGATAATTACATAACATTGTACATGCAAAAATTATAGGACAATTGTTCATGAATCAGTTAACCATTATATAAAAAAAAATTATACCAAATATTTTAATGTGGGTTTCCAAATTGATGTTGATTTTATATTCATTGTAATTTCTCATACTTTCCTATTTTAATCTCTTTAATCATGTAGGAGTAAGGTGCATATTTACCTCCATTATAAACGCAATAGAAATAGGAATCATAATATGTATTTTCTACGTTACATTTACAAGTTACACACTATTTATTAATTAAGGAAAAAAATCATAAATTTTTAGAATTTGTTATTTCTCAACTCAAAAGTTGGTCATTCTTGACTTGTCTTTTAAAATTATTTCACATCATAGTCTAAAATTTGGAAATCAATATAGCAATGTTTCTGGAAAAAAATTTTAGACATAAAAAAAAACTATATTTAGATGGTGCGACAAAAAAAAAACAAGAGATTAATCAAGAAAAACATTAAGAAGAAAAAATATTGAAAACTAAATTATAGTCAAACAATAATCTTATTTTCCATATCTGCGTTTTTTTAACTAAAAATTTGTTTCCCTCAGATAAAATAAAACTAAATTCAAATTAAAGTCAGCAAGTGACCATTAAATCTACTTGTTCCTCTCCCTGCTCATCCTACCCTCCCTACTTCTTCTGCATCCTTAACTCCGCAAACTTTGCTTGTATAAAATTTTCAAGTTTAGAAACCTTTTACCCTATTGTTTTTGGCAACTTATCAACTTTGTTATCCACTTTTTGCATGTACACATTTGTCATCAAATTAATGCTTTCTAGCATTAAAATCTTATCCTTAAACAAACAAACATGGTAACCTTGGAGAAACCCTAAATCTAACAAGTGTTCATGAACCACTTTTTTTCTTTTCCAAAATGAGTTTTACATTTAATTAATACAAAGAAATAAGACTATGCTTCCTAGAGGTTTTCTTATATTTTTAATTAAGCCTGGGAAGTTTAACCTACTATTTATCCATAATTTTAAATCTAATAAAAAATAAACATGTAGTTTAAAACTAATTACAATGTGAATGCAATTTGAAAGTTGTTTCAACAAGATAATTACATAACATTGTACATGCAAAAATTATAGGACAATTGTTCATGAATCAGTTAACCATTATATAAAAAAAAATTATACCAAATATTTTAATGTGGGTTTCCAAATTGATGTTGATTTTATATTCATTGTAATTTCTCATACTTTCCTATTTTAATCTCTTTAATCATGTAGGAGTAAGGTGCATATTTACCTCCATTATAAACGCAATAGAAATAGGAATCGTAATATGTATTTTCTACGTTACATTTACAAGTTACACACTATTTATTAATTAAGGGAAAAAATAATAAATTTTTAAAATTTTTTATTTCTCAACTCAAAAGTTGGTCATTCTTGACTTGTCTTTTAAAATTATTTCACATCATAGTCTAAAATTTGAAAATCAATATGGCAATGTTTCTGGAAATAAAGTTTAGACATAAAAAAAACCATATTTAGATGGTGCGGCAAAAAAAAAAACAAGAGACTAATCAAGAAAAACATTAAGATGAAAAAATATTGAAAACTAAATTATAGTCAAACAGTAATCTTATTTTCCATATTTGCATTTTTTTAACTAAAAATCCGTGTCCCTCACATAAAATAAAACTAAATTCAAATTAAAGTCAGCAAGTGGCCATTAAATCTACTTTAGTTCTTCTCCCTGCTCATCCAACCATCCCTACTTTTTCTGCATCCTTAACTCCAGCTACGCAAACTTAGCATGGATAAATTTTTCAAGTTTAGAAACCTTCTACCCTAATGTTTTAGGCAACTTATCAACTTTCTTATCCACTTTTTGCATGTTCACATTTGTCATCAAATTAATGCTTTATAGCATTAAAATCTTATCCTCCAACAAACAAACAGGGTAACCTTGGAGAAACCTTGAATCTAACAAGTGATCATGAACCACTTTTTTTCTTTTCCAAAATGAGTTGTACATTTAATTAATACAAGGACATAAGACTATGTGTCCTAGAGGTTTTCTTATATTTTGAAGTAAGCCTGGGAAGTTTAATCTACTTTTTATCCATAATTTTAAATCTAATAAAAAATAAACATGTAGTTTAAAACTAATTATTATGTGAATGCAATTTCAAAGTTATCTCAACAAGATAATTGCATAACATTGTACATGCAAAAATTTAAGGACAATTATTCATGAATCAGTTAACCATTATATAAAAAAAAATTATACCAAATATTATAATGTGGGTTTCCAAATTGATGTTGATTTTGTATTCATTGTAATTTCTCATACTTTCCTATTTTAATATCTTTAATCATCTACGAGTAAGGTGCATATTTACCTCCATTATAAACGCAATAGAAATAGGAAGCGTAATATGTATTTTCTACGTTACATTTACAAGTTTCACACTATTTATTAATTAAGGAAAAAAATCATAAATTTTTAAAATTTGTTATTTCTTAACTCAAAAGTTGGTCATTCTTGACTTGTCTTTTAAAATTATTTCACAACATAGTCTAAAATTTGAAAATCAATATAGCAATGTTTCTGGAAATAAAATTTAGACATAAAAAAAACTATATTTAGATGGTGCAGCAAAAAAAACAAGAGATTAATCAAGAAAAACATTAAGAATAAAAAATATTGAAAACTAAATTATAGTCAAATCGTAATCTTATTTTCCATATCTGCATTTTTTTTAACTAAAAATTCGTTTCCCTCAGATAAAATAAAACTAAATTCAAATTAAAGTCAGCAAGTGACCATTAAATCTACTTTAGTTCTTCTCCCTATTTATCCAACCATCCCTACTTCTTCTGCATCCTTAACTCCAGCTACGCAAACTTAACATGGATAAATTTTTCAAGTTTAGAAACCTTCTACCCTAATGTTCTAGGCAACTTATCAACTTTGTTATCCACTTTTGGCATGTACACATTTGTCATCAAATTAATGCTTTCTAGCATTAAAATCTTATCCTCCAACAAACAAACATGGTAACCTTGGAGAAACCCTGAATCTAACAAGTGATAATGAACCACTTTTTCTTTTCCAAAATGAGTTTTATATTTAATTAAACAAGGACAAAAGACTATGCGTCATAGAGGTTTTCTTATATTTTGAATTAAGCCTGGGAAGTTTAATCTACTATTTATCCATAATTTTAAATCTAATAAAAAATAAACATGTAGTTTAAAACTAATTATAATGTGAATGCAATTTGAAAGTTATTTCAACAAAATAATTACATAACATTGTACATGCAAAAATTATAGGACAATTATTGATGAATGAGTTAACCATTAAAAAAAAATTTATACCAAATATTATAATGTTGGTTTCCAAATTGATGTTGATTTTATATTCATTGTAATTTCTCATACTTTCCTATTTTAATATCTTTAATCATATATGAGTAAGGTGCATATTTATTTCCATTATAAACGCAATAGAAATAGGAATTGTGATATGTATTTTCTACGTTACATTTACAATTTACATATTATTTATTAATTAAGGAAAAAAATCATAAAATTTTAAAATTTGTTATTTCTCAACTCAAAAGTTGGTCATTCTTGACTTGTCTTTTAAAATTATTTCACATCATAGTCTAAAATTTGAAAATCAATATAGCAATGTTTCTGGAAATAAAATTTAGACATACAAAAACTATATTTAGATGTGTAGCAACCTGCCCTAAAAATTAATGTTTTAGAGTCGCCACCTATTCTGAAGGGCGAATAGGAAACCCTACGCAGTTAAGAGATTCGGGGTAAGTTATTATAATCAGGTTGAGGGAAGGTGTTAGGCACCCTCAACCCTTTCCTAAGGTTTTATATTCAAAGTAAAGGTTCATGGCTAAATTTATTAAGTTAATAGCTACGGAAATGAACAGGGGAAAAAGTGAGATTTTATGGAAGGGGACTCGCCTTGTTACCAAGTGCCTACGTATCTCCTTATGGAGAATCAGAGTCAACGTAGTTCGGGCACAGGGTTGTACGCCTTAGAATTGAATTTGTGGTTTGAAATTGATTAAAGGCCTTTTTACTGGCCTGTCGTAGTTTGAATTTGATTTGAAGGGCATTTTGAGTTGCCTGATGGAAAAGGATGAAAATCCGTAGTGTCGTGGTTTAGTGTGTTTTAGATGTTTTGGGCGTACAACCCTGATTTAATATGTCACCGTTAGATGCGATGATCAATAGATTTGATCAGTATAGCTAACGGATTAAGGGGCATTGCTGGTTACTCGGACCGATAGATTGATCGTCGCGGGCAGCAAATTAAATGTATTTTAAATTATATATTTTTATCTCTCATCTAATGTGACCAATAGCTTTAGTCGGGTCGAGGAGAGAATTATTTAAGGGTTAATGGGATTGGGGCAAACCCTAATATTTTTGATAATCTTAATAGGTTTTTTTTAGTGATTTTTATAATTAAATTTAATTAAATCGAATAGTCGGGAAATAACACTAATGTTAATTATTAGCTAATCCTATTTTAATTTCTAATCCTAAGTAAATTAACTAAACCTACATTTAACTAATCAAACCTAAATATAATTAACTAAATCTAATCCTAATAATTAAATAATAAAACCAACATAATATATAAAAACCTGGCAGCGATCCTGTGCAGCGCGCTTGGGAAGTCTATGGTAAACCTTCAGCCTTTGTGTACGTTAGATCAGGATGGTAGAAGATCCTGTGGTGCATGGAAGAGGACGTATGGTGGTCTTTCCTGGCTTTTGTGCACTGGATCTTGTAGAAAAAAACTTTGTAAAATTAACTTGGCATGGCAGGGGTTCGAACCCATGCCTTCAGGGTTGCAACTCTCCACGCATTACCACCTGCGCTGAAACCTAAAGCTGATATTGAAATGGGACAAAGTAATTAAGTAATAAATCGATTCCTGATTGATTAATTCAAACGAGGAGTCAAACGTGGGCCTGGCATAAGCATAATAACCAATGGGAGAGGTAAAGAGAATTAGCAAATATTGACTGTCCAATCAACGGCTTGCACGCGTCTTGGTGAGAGGGTTGACATTTTGACTGACCAATCATGTTGCTCTCCCGCGCCAGCGTGTCTCTTCTTCCTTGGGAGAGCCCTAGCCACCGCCGGAACAGTATATCCGGTCGTCTTCTCCAATGCATACGTTCCCAGATCCTGCGAAAACAATGAAAACACACAGGAAAATTGTCCAGACTGAATATACACCTTATCACGAACAACATGGACCAGGTTTCGTGCCCTAAAACCGTCTCCACCGCGGATCTGAAACCTTTCGTTTCTCTAAGCCCTGTCATGGCGAATTCTTGTTCATGCGTTAGAACCTTCGGACGATGGTCCTGTCAAGTCCCAAAGACTCTCAGGAACTGATTAGTGTCGTTAGTTTTATTCAAAACACAGTAAACAAGTGATTCAACGATTGAAAAAAAAGGAAACGGAGATGTGTGCATGAGGTGTTCTAACGTTCATGGACTATCTTACCTGTTCCAGACTTACCACATGCTGTCCTCAGAACACGATGAGATGGTTGGAATAGATTGAAAGAGGCTGCTTCTAAGAAAACGAAAAATTTTCTTTCTTGTGAGATTTTTTGAACTTTGGAAACCCTATTCTTGACTGCCATCCCCCCCTTTTCGTTTGGGATTCTCCTCCTTATATAGCTGAAGAGATTTTAGGGTTATAGAATTGGAAATACTTCATAATTGGAGTGGTGAATATTTGATCCAAGATTAAGTTCCAATCTTTCTATTTTTGTCTTAAATCTCCTACTAATCAAATATTTTCGAAACTTCTAGCTTTTAATGAGTATCTTGGACCTCAAGAATGCTAAATAACAAACCTTTCCCTTATTGATTTAGTTTTGCATTTTATTTATTTATTTTTTTATTAAAATTGAATTAAATTGGATTAATTCAAGAATAATAAAAATAAATAAAGGAATGGCATGCCTTCGGGCTTTAGAGACTCTTGGATACTTAGAAATAAGTTTGAATCAAAATACTAGGCCCATGAGCTAAAAAAACAAGTTTTGAGCAATTAGGGTTTCATGCATATCTTGAAAATCGCCTAACTTCAACCATGCGCATCTCTCTCAATTTTAATCATATGAATGCATTCTAGGACTTTTTAGAAAGCTAAAAGAGTCCTCTAAATGACCTTTTTAGTTTCATCTCAATTGAAGCTTCCATGCTCAAATTATGAGCTTCGACCCAAAAGGTGTTTTTGTTGACCTTTGTGGAGGACCTATAATGTATTGGACTATATCTCTCAAATGAAGCCTTTCTGGCCTTGGCTTGTGAGAGACAAAGTTGTAGAGAATCAAATTTCCTTCAGAATAGGCTTTGAGTGAGGAATTTCTGATACTCCATGTAGAAGTTATGGCCAGTCAAAGTTGAGTTGACTTTTCCTATGAAAAACCCTAATTTGAACCTTTGCATTTGTTCATCTCTGAGTTATTATTAATGGATCATGATCAACCTTTGATCAAATGATGGATATGACCTCACATACTTGATGTTGACCAAAAATCTTGAAGTTTGACTGTATTTTGACTATAGTTGACTTTTAGGTCAACACAGTCGATTATTGGTCATCTGAGCCATTGAGTGGGAAATCCTTGGGATTAAAGCTTAATAATTGTCATGGAGATACATTGAGACATATGAGACATCTTGAGATCCATTTGAGGCCTTAGAAATTCAAAATCCTTTGATAAAGTGCAAACCCTAGCTTTGAGACCCTCGATTAGGAGAAAGTGACTTGAATGGCCCTTTGAACCTAGAGCCCCTGAAGATGAAATAAGACGGGCAAATTTTGGGGTATGACAAGATGGTGCGGCAAAAAAACAAGAAATTAATCAAGAAAAACATTAAGAAGAAAAAATATTGAAAACTATAAATTAAAGTCAAACAGTAATCTTATTTTCAATATCTGCATTTTTTTTAACTAAAAATTCGTTTCCCTCGGATAAAATAAAACTAAATTAAAATTAAAGTCAGCAAGTGGCCATTAAATCTACTTTAGTTTCTCTCCCTGCTCATCCTACCATCCCTACTTCTTCTGCATCCTTAACTCCAGCTACGCAAACTTAGCATGCATAAATTTTTCAAGTTTAGAAACCTTTTACCCTAATGTTTTAAGCAACTTATCAACTTTGTTATCCACTTTTTGCATGTACACATTTGTCATCAATTTAATGCTTTCTAGCATTAAAATCTTATCCTTAAACAAACAAACATGGTAACCTTGGAGAAACCCTGAATCTAACAAGTATCATGAACCACTTTTTTTCTTTTCCAAAATGAGTTTTACATTTAATTAATACAAGGACATAAGACTATGCCTCCTAGAGGTTTTCTTATATTTTGAATTAAGTCTGGGAAGTTTAATCTACTATTTATCCATAATTTTAAATCTAATAATGTAACACCCCATACATACATTGCCTAGGATATACGTATATGGCATTAAAGTGGTACTCGAAAATCATAAACTCAAGCAGTGGAATAGATAATGTATAAGTACAAAAACCCAAACTGTCATGGCTTAATACATAAGTTCCCAACAAGTACTAATACATATCTGTCGCCCTCGGTTTTTTACCATACCTCTGGTGGGAGAGATATACGAACTGACTCTTCTTTTTGCTTTTGTGTTTTTGAAAATCAGAGAGTCGCCACCGACTTTTATTTTATCCAATTAAGGAAAGGTTTATAAAAGAAACAGAAAAAGACCTTTAAGAGATTTTGGGTAAGGGGGTAGGTTATACAAAGGGAAGGTGTTAGCACCCTTTGTATCCATGGTTATCCATGGGCTCTTAATTGCTTAGCTCACTTGTTTGAATCATTTTGTCTTGCCTTGAAATGCTTGTATGTGGCTTTAAAATTCATTTTATAAATTGACTTTATAATGATCCTTGTGCGGATGTATACAAAGTGTTTTATCTTTCGAAAGATGTTTTGAAAAAAAGAACGTTAACTTCGTAATGATCCTGGTTTGGATATATACCAAGTATTGTCTTTTTTGAAAGTTTTATTTTGAAAAAAACAACAGTATATGAGACATTTGTTTGTTTGATTTGAGCAAGCAATTAGGAGGTCTACCCTAAGTTATAAGGTCTTTTCCTATTTCCTTTAGAAAATTCTCCTTTGACCGGATGTAAACGAAAGTTCGATTTTGCATTTGAAACAGTAGAATTAGATTTTGATTTTGAAAAGAGTAAAAGAGGGATTACCCTAAGAGGTGCAAGTGTGATTGTGTTTTGATTCAGATATTTTATCTTTGAAGTTAGTGACCTAACGCTTCAATTTTTATCTTTGACATACACGCAGTTTTATATATATACTGAAATTAAAATGCGGGAATGTAAAATGCGGAAAGTAAATCTACGCTATTACATCGTTTGTGCGAGAAATATAAACTACGCTATTTACATGAATTTGACAACCTATACACTTTATCTAGGAATTTAAATTGCAATAAGATAAAAGAAATATTTTTGGATTTTTTGTATGATTTGATTTTAATTAGAATTAATGCATGATTAATTTAATTAAAATGAGAAAAAGGTGGAAATAAAATTTAAACCTAAAAATTAAGTCTAAAATATATTCAAAATGCTTATTAATTAATTTTAAAATAAAACTAATTTTTTTGGAATTTTTGAAATTGTTTTGAAAACTATTAAGTTAAATAATCATATAATTATGCAAATAATTACACAAATAATTAAAACTTAAAGACAAAAATATTCTAAATATGTACAAAATTAGTCTATAATATATAAACTAAATTTAATCAAAAAAGAACAATTTTTCTGATTTTTTGATTGGTTGAAATAATTAAAAAGCCAATATATAAATATATACTAGTTAATTAAACAAAATATTTTAATATTTAAGAAAAAATAAAATATTTTTATATAAAAAAATAATAGATTATTTTATAAACCTAAAAATATTTTTGTTATATTTTTTGATTTTTTAAACTATTTTAAATTAATTTTGTAAAGAAAATAAAATAAAATAGAAACTATATAAATAAATGATCAAGTGTGATAGGTTGGAGAGTCCATGGTATGGACAGCTTGTCTGGTGCGTTGGATGTGTTTTTAGTGGAGATTTATGGCTCAGATTGGTAGGTACATGGTAAACTTGCATTGACTGGTCACGTGGGATCACAAAGACTTTTAATAAGTCAGGTGGGTCCCATTATGCATGCGTGGACGAATAGAAAAGAGGGAGAGAGCGCTGAATGTTGACGAGCCAATCAGGGACGCACGCGTGGAGGTCAACAAGTCATAGTCACTATTCATCATCTTCTACACAGCTATGGCAACGGTTTTTCAAGGGTTTTGGCAACGGTTTTGGTCTCCGATTTTCTTCTTCTTTAAACCTGAAAAACAAGAAAATAAATTGTTGCAAACAACCCAGAAAGCCTAATTAAGACCCCCCGAGTTCATTAGTGTCATTAGTTTTTGTTAAAAGTGCCTGGAAGATGCAACTCGAAGCTTTTCAAGTGTGGACAACCAACAATGGTGGATGGTGTTAGAGGGGTGAAACCTTGCATGAGCTACATTGGATCTACTCTAAATGATGTCAGGAACTTAAATCAAAGATTAGATTAAGTTATTTCACGTGAAAATTTGGAAAATGAAAGTTATGAAGTTATGAGCATGAAGATTATGATGCACGTGTTTAGAGTATTATGGGACTTGTTTAGTGCATCAATCTTACTCTATGTGATCCCAGAGGATGATTTGAATGATTATTTTTTATTGAGTTAAGCTAGAAATTGCAAAACGAAAATTACAAAGTGTTTGATGTTTTGTGAGAATTTTGTAGTTTCTTGGCTATTCTTTGTGGATTCTTTCGTGTGTCCCTTGTTGCTGAAGCATTCCTCTTCATGTATAGGCCATGGAGGGACTTAAAAACTAAGCTAACATGCATTAAGTGCTTTGTTGATTTTTTGACTTTTTAATAATATGTAGCTTTGAATTCAAGCAACCATGGCTCCAATTTCTTCAATCTTCTGCTGTACCATCTCTTTGGGGCAGAGCTTTGAATGTTTCTTGATGACTCATGCTTAAGATCAAATCTACATAACATTATCTTGCACCATTTCTTTTTAATTTAATCTTAATTGTAATAAAATTAAACCAAAAAGAAATAAAATGTTATGGGCTTTAGGTTGGTCATGGGAGGCCCTTAGCATTGTTAGAAACATGTTTGGATCATGTAAATTTGGTCTCTTTTGGAAAAAAAACACTTTTGATCAATGTTGATTTCATGCATTTTCCCAAAAAATAGCCAACTTCAACAAGGCATAAATCCCTCAATTTTTATCATATGAAGGAGTTCTTTTACTTTTTAGAAACCTCAAGATGTCCTCTACAAGCCACTTTGGAAACTTTTTTTCATTTGGAGAAGTTATCTTGATGTTATGGCCTTTGACAAAAAACCACTTTTTGTTGACTTTGAAAATGACCTGTAATGTCTTGGTTCATATTTTCCAAATGGTGAATCTAATGACCATGGGACCAATTGCATTTGAAAGATAATTGAATTTCCTTCAAAATGAGCTTTGGTTGGAATTTTTTGGATGAAGGATGAGAGAGTTATGACCAGTCAAAGTTTAGTTGACTTTTTAGGAGAAAACCCTAATTTTGAAACTTAGGGTTTTGTTGATTTTTTATCTTTCCTTGATGAATTATGATCAACCAATGATCAAATGATGAATCTTTTGACAAAATATGGATGTTGACAAAAAAATTTCATTTTTGACTGTCTGTTGACATTTCGGTCAAAATTTCATTTTTGACTGTCTGTTGACATTTTCTCTCTTTTTTTTGTTTTTTTTTGTTGTTAATGGTGAAAATTTATTTACATGAATTGTTTAGAAAAACACAGACATAATAAATAAAAAATATATACTGTACGCGAACAAAATTACCGATAATAACCCTAAAAAACATTTAATGCCCAAAAAAATAAATATTTAACTGGCAAAAAAACACACAAAATATTATCTAGATAATTAAACTACAGTACGACAAATAGTACGACATTTAATACTGACAATACAAATATTACATAATATAATGAACAGTACGACAAATAAACGGTACATTATTTGAAAACAAGAGATATGACAAACTTTAAGAATGACGATTAATAACCCATGCTACAAATAATAACATATAGATGATTGGGAGTGTAAACAACCCAGGTCCGCATTTTTCAGGACTATGCAGACAGAAGAAGGACATGAATACCACCACGACGGTGATGACCATAAGAAAACACGTATCCATCCGCTTCGCAATTTTTGTCGGGGAAGAATTGAGAATGAATATGATGTAGAAATTTGAGAGATGAGTTAGAATTTGATGTGAGATTTTATGGAAAAAATGAGAGGTATTTATAGAGTGAAAAGAAGGATAGAGACGTTGGGGAATGAAGTGATTCCGTACAAAAAAGGAAAATTTGAGTGGTAGTAGGATTTGAAAGAAAGTGTATGGTAGGGTTTGAAAAAAGAGATGTATAGAATAAAGTTAGGATTTGATTTTGAAAGAAAGAGAAAGAAAAAGATTTTGAAAATAATAGAATATAGTACAAAAATTTAGTGGGAAACAAAAGTTAATAATAATTTAATTGTTGTCAGTACAGTCTGAATCCCCGGACTCTGCGCCTGCAAAAGATTTAATTCTGTACCAACTGCGTCAGTACTATTTATCTGCAAATAAGTCTCAAATAAACAGCGTGTGTGAAATGATAAACAGTAATTGGCGTTTGCGTAAGAATGAATTCAACAGCGAGGCAAAATACCGTATAAGAAAAATTCTAAAAACCGAGTGTTCATAAATTAGGATATTTATGAAATAAAATCCAAGATTATATGAAACTCCCAATTTTTAGACAGAAGTCTATTGCCTTCTTTCTGAAAAAAGATGCGGGCAAATTTTGGGGTATAACAGTTGCCCCTATTCAATCTTCTTAAACCTGAAGAGACTGTTTGGAATCTGAAGGTAGAATATGATTGAATATTTTAGATGCCCTGAAAATTTGTACTTACCTCCACCGGATGTGATGTTGGAAATTGCATTTGAATGTTGTATGAGAAATGTTGTTGGCAGATCGAAACATTACCTGAGATGGGCTTTCAGATGCCATCTGGCAAATGTGTTGATGGTTTGTTCATCAGAATGAATCCATTGATTATATCTTGATGAAGGATTTGAAAGCCTCTGCGTTGACCATTTCGGAACCGTCCGAGGTTACCGCTTTAAGTCTTGGAGGTTGATCGTTACGGAACTGTCCAAAGTTTTTCCGCTTTAGATTTTGAAAGTTGATTGTTGTGGAACCGTCTGAGGTATCAGCTTTAGATCTTTGATGGTAGATCGTTAAGGAACCGTCTGAGGTATCAGCTTTAGATCTTTGATGGTAGCTCATTAAGGAACCGTCTGAGGTATCAGCTTTAGATCTTTGATGGTAGATCATTAAGGAACCGTCCAAGGTATCGACTTAGATCTATGTTGCTTGTTTTGAGTTGATATGTGATTTGAAAAGAGATCTCTTCAGAATGAATCTTTGGCTTGACTATATCTGAGAGGAATGTTCGTCTGAATGGAATTCAGGGGAACACTGCATGTGATTGAGAACTACTTTTCTGAGGATATTCGTCCACCTGAAAAATCTAGTGACATGCAATGTCATGATGCATGTAATGTATATGTCGAGATTCTCAAAATAAATGAGAAACATGCATGTTATGTATGTGTTTGTCATGAAACATTATATGTTGTGTATGAATATGCGTATGATGTATGATGTATGATGTTTTGAGCGTATCAAGCTTCTGTTTGGGAAAATAAATCCCTGCTAGCCATTTGGAAATGAAGGCATTGTGATCGTTGAAGATCTTTGCCGTCTTGTTCGAGTACACTCGGCTGGGGACCTTCTTTGAGGACCAAGGTGCTCCGTTGAAGGATCTTTGACTACCGCCTGGGGATGAAAGGTAATTTGAAAGTTCTGATTTTGATACCCTTTAAAATGGGAATGAGGAAGATGCATAATCCTCCGATGCACTATTTGACCAAGTCCTGGTGTGGAGACCACACTTTCTGGGGATAGCACTCTTGAACAGCCCTGCTGGGGAATAAGATTTCTCGAATCTCATTGAGGAATTTGCTGAGAAATGCATCTCTGTTGGGGATTTTTCTTCTAATGCTGGTTTCGGGATGATGTCCAAATGATTGGGACATTACCTGAATGCTATTCCTGTTTTTCTGGTAAACATCAATCATATTCAAATGCACATGTTCATTCAAAATTATCATTTGGGACGTTTACGTATTCAAAACAGAAACAGTGAAAATGTTGATTTTGAGCATGATCTGTATTGATTTTTAATAAGAGCCGAGATAGGCTGATTAGTACAAGGAGACAAAAATCCTAGTAGTAGGAAATTGTCATAAAGCTTTGAAAAATATATAAAGATAAATAGCTATGTGAAAATAATCCTGTCAAGTTTCAACTCTGCTATTGCCAATCTGTCTTCGAGCATCTCATCCCTCACTTGTTGGAAGAAAGTAATTGGACTGACCGGTGTCTTGGATGTGTTGAACCTTGAAGGTGAGTAGGTAGTCGAACGGAACATAGTTGTACGCTTTATTCCCTAACTTTTGCCTAGGCTGCCTTTTCAGGTTTTCAGCCTACCGGGATAATATTTATTTAGTCTCTAATTTTTGCCTGGATCGCCTTTTCAGGTTTTCAATCCACCGAGACGCTCATTTTTTGCCTAAGTTGCCCTTTCAGGTTATCAACTTAGCGAGCTTTTCTTTAAGCGAAGTACTTTTTGACTATGTCCGCATTTACAGGGTGTGGGAAATCCTCGCCATCCATAGTGGTAAGCAACATGGCACCGCCGGAGAATATTCTCTTGATTACAAACGATCCCTCATAAGTGGGAGTCCACTTGCCCCTGGGGTCACCTTGTGGTAAGATGATGCGCTTGACAACCAAATCACCAGTTTGGTATGCCTGACTTTTGACTTTCTTGTTGAAGGCTTTGATCATACGTTTCTGGTACAACTGACCATGACAAATAGCTGCGAGCCTCTTCTCATCAATCAAGTTTATCTGGTCCAACTGAGTCTGAATCCAATCGTCTTCATCTAGATCAGCTTCTTTCATAATCCTTAGGGAAGGAATCTGAATTTCAATTGGAAGAACTGCCTCCGTACCATAGACTAAGGAAAATGGAGTTGCCCTTGTTGAAGTACGCGCTGATGTGCGATAACCATGAAGAGCAAAAGGTAACATCTCATGCCAGTCTTTGTAGGTTACTGTCATTTTCTGGATGATCTTCTTAATGTTCTTGTTGGCAGCTTCCACGGTGCCATTCATCTTTGGTCGATATGGGGATGAATTATGATGTTTGATCTTGAACTGTGTGCAGAGTTCAGTGATCATTCTGTTGTTTAAATTTGCGCCATTGTCTGTGATGATCCTTTCAGGGATGCCATACCGACAAATGAGATTGTGCTTGATAAACCTGGCCACAACATTCTTGGTGACAGAAGCAAATGAAGCTGCTTCTACCCATTTTGTGAAGTAATCAATAGCTACCAGGATAAAGCGATGTCCGTTGGAGGCAGTAGGCTTGATTTCTCCAATCATATCAATACCCCACATTGCAAAAGGCCAAGGAGCCGTCAGGACGTTTAACGGGACTGGAGGTACATGCACTTTTTCGGCATATATCTGGCATTTGTGACAAGTTCTAGAGTGATGATGGCAGTCCGTCTCCATGGTAGACCAATAATAACCTGCTCTTAAGATCTTTTTAGCCATTGTATGTCCACTTGAATGAGTACCAAAAGCACCATCGTGTATGTCTTCCATAATCTTTTCCGCTTCCTTCTTGTTTACACAACGAAGCAAAGTCGAGTCATGGTTGCGTTTGTACAGGATTCCATTACTTAGAAAGAATTTAGCTGCAAATCTTCTTAGAAACTTTCTATCGTTAATGGATGCCCCTTCAGGGTACTCCTGAGCTTTGAGATATCTTTTTACTTCATGGAACCATGGTTTTTCTTCCACTACTTCAGTATCAATCTCATTACAATAGGCTGGTTCATCTTGTCTGTAAATGGTGATCATTGGCGCCTCATTGTCCCACCTGACTTTGAACATAGATGACATGGTTGCTAGGGCATCAGCTAGTTGATTTTCTTCGCGCGGGATATGTTCAAAAGTGATTTCTTCAAAGTAGGGAATCAAACTCAGCAAATATTCTTTGTATGGAATTAGATTCGGGTGCTTCGTGTCCCATTCCTCTTTGACTTGATAAATTACAAGTGCCGAGTCTCCGTAGACCTCCAAGAACTTGATTCTTAGATCAATTGCAGCTTTGAGACCCAAAATACATGCTTCATACTCGGCTATATTGTTAGTGCAATTGAAGCATAATCTGGCAGTGAATGGTGTATAACCTCCTGCAGGGGAAATGATCACAGCTCCGATGCCATTGCCGAGTGCATTAGAAGCTCCATCAAAAACCATAGTCCATTGGGATCCTGGCTTGGGTCCTTCTTCCGGTTCTGGTTGCTCGTAATTAGTGACTAGCATAATATCTTCATCTGGGAAGTCAAAGTTCAATGCTTGATAATCATCCACTGCTTGATGAGCCAGATGATCAGCTACCACACTTCCTTTGATTGCTTTTTGTGAAGTGTACTAGATGTCATACTCTGTTAAGATCATTTGCCATCTTGCTATTCTTCCAGAGATAGCAGGTTTTTCGAACACATACTTGATGGGATCCATTTTGGAGATCAGGAAAGTGGTAGTGTTTAGCATATACTGTCTTAGTCGGCGAGCCGCCCATGCTAAGGCACAGCAAGTTTTCTCGAGCAGTGAGTATCTTGTTTCGCAATCGGTAAACTTTTTGCTAAGATAGTAGATTGCATGCTCCTTTCGGCCAGACTCGTCATGTTGCCCCAGTACACACCCCATTGAATCTTCTAACACAGTTAGGTACATTATCAGAGGTCTCCCTTCCACTGGTGGTAACAAGATTGGCAGTTTTTGGAGATATTCTTTGATCTTATCAAAGGCTAACTGGCATTTGTCATTCTATCTTTCCACTTGATCTTTCTTCAACAGTTTGAAGATCGGCACACAAGTAGTAGTCATATGGGCAATAAATCTGGCTATGTAATACAAACGCCCCAAGAATCCTCTGACTTGTTTTTCGGTACGGGTTATGGGCATTTCTTGAATGGCTTTGACCTTGGCAGGATCAACTTCAATACCTTTGCTACTGACGATGAAACCTAAGAGTTTACCGGATCTTACTCCAAAGGTACACTTGTTTGGATTCAGTCGCAATCTGTACTTCTTGAGTCTGTCAAACAGCTTGTGCAGATGACCCAGATGTTCTTCTTCGGTTTTGGACTTTGCAATCATATCATCCACATAAACCTCTATCTCCTGATGAATCATATCATGGAACAAAGCTACCATTGCGCGCTGATATGTTGCTCCTGCATTCTTTAAACCAAAGGGCATTACTTTGTAACAAAAGGTTCCCCAGGGTGTTGTGAAGGTTGTTTTTTCCATGTCTTCGGGCGCCATTTTGATTTGATTGTACCCTGAGAATCCATCCATAAAGGAGAATACCTTGCATTGTGCACTATTGTCAACCAGTACATCGATGTGAGGTAAAGGGAAATCATCTTTGGGGCTTTCCCGATTCAGATCTCTGTAGTCTACACACATTTTGACTTTCCCGTCTTTTTAGGCACAGACACTATGTTAGCTATCCAAGGAGGATAACTCACAACTTTCAGAAAGCCAGCATTGAATTGCTTTTCAACCTCGTCTTTGATCTTCTTTGACATATCGGGCCTACTCCTCCGCAGTTTCTGCTTAACTGGAGTGCTACCTTCTTTGATCAGCAGGCGATGAACCACAATATCCGTGTCAAGGCCAGGCATATCTTCATAGGACCAGGCGAATATCTCAACGTAGTCTTGTAACATTTGAATCAGTCTTTGCTTGACACTGTCTTCTAGATCAGCCCCTATCTTGACTTCTTTCTTTTCTTCGTCACTGCCCAAGTTGATAACCTCAATTGGTTCTTCATGGGGATGTATGGTCTTTTCTTCTTGTTCTAACAGCCTTGCAAGTTCCCTTGGTACTTCACAATCTTCCTCACTTTCGTCCTCAGTTTGGTAAATCGGATTTTCGAAGTCATGACTGGCAATAGCAGAATCGTTATCAACAGGATCCAGAGTGAATGTGAATCTGCATTTATTATGTGGGTGTGTGTAAGAACACATAGCTATTTGAAAATGAATAAAGCAAAGAAAGAAAAGGATCACAAAATTTGAATATGCAAACGTCCCATGATTTTATTGAATGAATATGATCATGATATGACAAACCCTTATAAAAAGGACCAGTGTGCTTCGGGCAAGGCACACGGCTTTCAAGTTCATGGTTCGATAGTACAGGAACCATTTTTATCTTTGAACAATATAAACAACAAAAACAGGAAATTGCATTTACTCCTGATCAAAGGAGATCACATCCTCAGCTTCCCAGTTGTTCAATCCATTGTTGTGAGTAGGGAATACCCAGCTGCTCCAGTTGCAGTTGTCTTCTTCGTCTTCCACAGCATTGATTTCTTTGGTGGGGAAATGAGCTGTTGATCCTTCGGGATAAGTAAGATACTCTGCTGGATACAAGAGCCCAGGCTAAGATACTTTTGTTGGCTGAGCGAGATACCCGATAAGATCGTCCCATCCAGTTGGAATGATGTCTTCAAGGGAGACTTGTGCATTCTGGGCAGCAGTGCATTGTGTTAGGAAATCATTCTCATTATTTGGTGTTTCCCATGTTTCTTCAGGAGCGTCAGGGCTTGTGAATGTCATATGGTCTTCGAAATGGTTGTCCCATCCAGTTGGGGTGATGTCTTCAATAGCGATCTGCGAGCTCAGGGGAGCAGAATACTTCACCATAAAGTCATACTTGCCACTTGGTTCTCCTAGTGTATCCCAAACTTCTTTTGGACTAGGTGGACTTTGGTATTACTCAGTGATGGAACTTGTGAAACTTTTGCAATCTTCAAACTGATCACCCCATCCAGTCGGGGTAATGTCTTCTATAGCAATAAAAGAACTCTGAGGTGCGGTATACTTTACTAGAAAATCATACCCGCCGCTTGGTTCTCCCAAAGTATCCCAAACTTCCATGGGAACAAGTGGAACTTCATTTGGATATTGCTGAATAATATGGTTCAAGATCACTCCATCGTCTTCAATAGCATTCACTTCTTGGCTGATGAAATGTGACATTAATCCTCCATAACGAGGACTTTGATCGTTCTTTGGATTTCCATTAGCATAGCCTAGGCCTAGCTTATCGGACTTGTAAGGTACATCGAGGAGCTGTCCCCATACTGTGCAACCACCTTCTTCGATCACAGCTTTGGCATCTTTGAGAGAAGCCATAATTGGAGTTATTTTTGTAGCAGGAGTAGCAGAAATATGTTTGGTAGTGGAGACATCTGGAGAGACCACCTCAAAAGATTGGCAGGGAGTTTCGATGAATTCGTCATCCAACTCAACATACTTGGAGTTGCTCAGGTGGCTAACCACATATTCTTCTTCGCCATAAACTGTGACAACCTTGCCTTTTACTGGATACTTCAACTTCTGATGTAGGGTAGAAGTTATAGCATTTGCCCCATGTATCCAAGGGCGTCCTAGTAAACAGGAATATGCTGGGTGAATTTCCATTACGTAAAAGGTAGAATCAAATATCTGAGAGCCCATTCTGATTGGGAGCTTCACTTTTCCGTACACTATTCTTGTTGACCCGTTGAAGGCTCTTACCACAACATCGCTTGGTTGTAACACAATTCCTTCGAAGTCAAGCTTTTCCAGTACTGCTTTTGGTAACACGTTCAAAGAGGAACCGTTATCTACCAGCACATGAGATAGAGTGGTGCCATTACATTTAATAGAGATGTGTAGGGCTTTATTGTGATTTTTTCCAGCAGGGGTTAAATCAACATCAGAGAAACCGAGACCATTATTCACTGTTAGATTGGCAACACAATTTTCAAATTGATCGACTGAAATCTCTTGTGGTACATGTGCAGCTTTCAGGAACTTCACCAGGGCCTTGGCATGAGCCTCTGAATATTTTAGCAAAGACAGCATTGAAATCTTTGAAGTAGTGTGCCCCAGTTGTTCGACAATATTGTAATCACTTTTGCATATGATTTTCAATATTTCCTCCATTTCTTGCTTCGACGGATCTTCAACAGTGACTTCCACCGGTACTTGAACTGGTTCAACTAGTGGCTCTTTGCCTCGAGCGTTGATATCTTGATTAGGAACTGGGACCTGGACTGGATTAGTAGCAACATTTGGAGAAATTTCTGGTGAAAAGATCCTTCCACTTCTCGTAATCTTACTAGTACCCACAATATTATCAACAGTTGGAGTAGTAAAATTCATGGCCTCTTCAGTCAAGGTATCTTGCTTAACTCCATGGATATAAACATTAGTGTCATAACTCCACGGGACCGCTTTGTCTGAGGAGTATGGGAACGGAGTTGGACTGGTAATGATTACCGATGCCACTTTGGGTGCAGCAGAAATTTTGAAAGGAGTTTTGGTAGGGATTTTCAACGGTATGTTAGAAACCACTGAGACGTCCTCTATTCTCATCCCATTTGCAAAAAATTCGCATAAATCGTCCATAGAAGGGAGCCTTTCAAACATAATGATACGGCGATCCATCCACTTTTGAATTCCTACTTTCAGATTCTCACAACCATTGGGTAGGTGTGCACAATAAAAGCAATCAGGGTCGCAACCTGGAAAGTAACCAGCTCGGATTAGCTTTATTTTGACTTCAAGGAGCGGAGTTGACAATTCTCTCACATCATAGATTTAAACAGTGTCTATGATAGCATTAACGGTTTTGTCGTGTTTCGGCATAGGTGCAGTGATGACATTTGGAGTCTCTGGAGGATCGAATTCGATTTCCCCATTATCTATCATGTCTTGTATTTTATTTTTCAGGGCCCAACAGTGATCTGCGTCATGTCCTGGACAGTTAGAATGGTATGCACATGTGGCATCGGGACGATAACTTGGAGATGAAGTGTTGACATTCTTTGGAGGGTCTTTCAATGTGATCAAATCTGCTTTTAACAAATGCTGCAATGCTTGAGAGATTGGCATATTGATTCTGGTGAAATTTCTTCTTGGTGCATCTGGTCGACGCGTATACTTCAGCGGTTGATCTTTTTGAGGTGCAGATGCGGAGATCAAAACTGCCCCTACAGATTGGTGATGCTCACTTTTTCGACCTTTCTGACTGTGCATTGTATTGACTTCATTTCTCCCACTGATGGGCCTCTTTGTAGTACCAGAGGAGCAGCCTATTTGAATTTTTCTACTTTGAATACCGCTTTCAACACGCTCTCTAGTTAATATCAGGTCAGTGAAACCTGATGATGAGCTTCCCAACAAATGACTGTAGAAAGGGCCAGTTAAAGTGCCCATGAACATGTCGACCAATTCGCGATCAGACAAGGGAGGTTGAACCCTTCCAGCCAAATCTCTCCACTTTTGTGCATACCCTTTGAAACTTTCTTTTGGTGCCATAGACATGCCCCGCAGTTGAGTACGGGTTGGTGCAAGGTCAATATTGTATTAATACTATTTGTAAAAAGCAGCAGCTAAATCTTCCCAGGTATGAACTTTTGTACTTTCCAGTTGGTAGTACCACTCGAGTTGTGTACCCGACAGACTTTCTTGGAAGAAATGAATCCACAATTTGTTATCTGCCGTATGAGGTAGTATCTTCCTTACATAGGACCTCAGATGTAGTTTTGGGCAAGAAACTCCATCATACTTTGCAAAGACAGGAACTTTGAACTTTGGAGGGATAACAATATCTGAGACAAGTCCAAGATCATTGAAGTCTAAACCAGGTATTTTTTGTATCTCCATAGCTTTCATGCGTTCTTCCAACTGCTGGTATTTGTCATCACCCTGTTCGTCTTCGGAATGATAATCTTCTTCGTTAGAAGAGAGAGAGGGTTTGGCAGAACCCTGGTTGCTGTGGTTGTCGTCTTGATCACCTTCACCGACTATTTCAGGGATCGGCGCCTTTTTGGGCCTTTTGACTGGGATTTTGACCTTTCTTGCCAGGTGACTCAAGCCTACAGATCATTTGGGCTTCTTTTTCTTCTTGATTATCAGGGCTTTCAGTTCTTGTTGCCCTTTGCTAGCTCCAGAATTGCTACCTGAACTTGGGCATTCTGTGCTTCGAGATTCTTGACGCTTGTTTTGGAATCCATCTCTTCTAACTGAAATAAACAGCGAGGAGATGAGAAACCCATCATGTGAACCTGTTATACAATGTTTATGAATGAAATGCATATGCAATGTTTTCAAGGATCTTGGAATTTAGATTTGTTAAAACAAAGGAGAAACAAACATTAAACAAATTATTTCTTTTTCTTTTTTCTTTTTTTTTCTTTGCCTCTTTCGGGCTTACAAAATAAAATAAAGAAAATAAAGGATTCCTCAAGCCTCCCATGGACGCTTTCTCTTTGCACCCAGGAATGTGTTGATCTACTGTTCTTCCTGGAGTTGTCTGGTGAGCTCCAACACTTTCCTCTCATAGTCTTGACAGTGTGCTTTGAAGGTGTCTCTTTCTTCTCTTAGTTGAACCCAAGATTTTTGCAGCTCTTCCAGGTCAGTTGGCATGTCCGGATGTAGAACAACTCGAGGTTCGTCCCCTTCGACTTCTGGCTCAATAGTCACAGGTAGAATAGCGGGATATGGCATGATGAGCTTCTGAGCACGAGCCCGCACCAATTTGAGGTAAGGTTCATGGGAATAGAGTTCCATTGTCCTAAAGTCTTGCTTTCTACTCTATAGACACTGCCCCACGCATGTATAAACCTTCGTCGATGTCGGTGGGAATCATCTTTGTAATCAAACACAATGCCACGGATAATCATCTTGTGAGGACCGTTTCTTCGTGCATATCCGAATTGGCGTAAAGCTAAAGAGGGATTGTAAGTGATGCCTCCCTTGATGCCAAGGAGTGGCACATTAGGATACTCTCCACAATGGTCAATGATAGTAATGTCTTTTTCAAAGAAGTTGTTCCACCGGATATCTGAATGAGACAAAGACATAATCCTGCGAGACCATTGCATCCTTTGTTCATTTCTCAACACTGATCGGGGAAGGTGTAATGTAAACCATCTAGCCAGTAGTGGTACACAGCACATAAGAGTTCCTCGTTTCTTCATGGTACGAGTGTGTAGAGAATGTAGAATGTCTCCCAGCAAGGTAGGTACCGAGTTACGGGTTAAGAAAATGTTGATGATGTGCACACTTATGAACTGGTCGGGATTAGGGAATAAAACCAAACCATAGTTCAAAAGAGCCACAACTTCCTCAAAAGCTAGGTAACTTCTGTTTTTTAGTAGTAATCGAGCCTTTTCCATTAAGAACTTAGCAAGCAAACCCTCGATTCCACTCTTTGTTTCCCAATTGGACTCAATTTCTGATTTTCGCAAATGTAAGGCAGCAGCAATGATTTCAGGTTTCGGAATCTTTTCTAAACCAGTGAAAGGTAATTGATCTCGAACAGGTAATCCAATTAGTTCAGAAAACTCTTCCAAGGTGGGTACTAACTGGTAATCAGGAAACGTAAAACAATGATGTTTGGGATCAAAGAACTAGAACAGGACCTGTATCATGTCTTCTTCAAATTTTGAGGTAACCAAATGGAGTAGGTGACCGTGCTTTTCGGTGAATTGAGCATTCCTGGGAAATTCTGATATTAAGTCCTTAAGTTCAGATGGTACTGTTGAAATGTTGATCCGGATGTAATCTTTGGTAGCGGGAGCCATTACCTGTAAAAACAGAACAAAGGTAAACTCTTCGATCCTTGAAATGATTAGTAAGAAAATGATATGCTTATGATGCTTATGATGTCATGATGTCAAACATGTGGCACACACAAACAAATCAAACAATAGCCTTAGGTTTAAAGGCTTGCATGAAGTTCATAGGTGATACCCTCCCCACTGAAGTTGAGTTGGTTAAAACCTGTCCTAGAATAGTATTCAAGTTCTATGATCCTTGGAGGCAACATCTCAATACGGCGCTCGGACGGCCGATCAAAATATTCCTCGAGGATAACTAACTTCGATCAATTTCAAAGCTAGTCACTTAATAGGCCACAAGTCAAGTTCAACTAAAGGTTCTAAGACAAATTAGTGTTTAATGACATTTCGGAAGCCTAACATACTCCTTGATCGTTTTCAAGGGATATCAGTACAGACCAAAGTGTCGCACTAACGGTGACTACCAGATCAACCGTATCGGTACATGCCGTTCAGTTTCCTTGGTCTATTGTCACATACTTAAGGTATCTCGAGATTCGGGTTAGAATCTTTCACACAAGTAAATACCCAAACAAACCTTTGAAAAAATAGAACAACCAAGACAAGCAATTGAAAACATCGAAGTGATCTAAACTCTAAGGTAACCCCTTTTAAAAACATTTTGTTTTTTGAAATCCCCTGCAGAGTCGCCAGTATTGTCGCCCTCGGTTTTTCACCATACCTCTCGTGGGAGAGATATACGAACTGACTCTTCTTTTTGCTTTTGTGTTTTTGAAAATCGGAGAGTCGCCACCGACTTTTATTTTATCCAATTAAGGAAAGGTTTATAAAAGAAACAGAAAAAGACCTTTAAGAGATTTTGGGTAAGGGGGTAGGTTATACAAAGGGAAGGTGTTAGCACCCTTTGTATCCATGGTTATCCATGGGCTCTTAATTGCTTAGCTCACTTGTTTGAATCATTTTGTCTTGCCTTGAAATGCTTGTATGTGGTTTTAAAATTCATTTTATAAATTGACTTTATAATGATCCTTGTGCGGATGTATACAAAGTGTTTTATCTTTCGAAAGATGTTTTGAAAAAAAGAACGTTAACTTTGTATATGAGACATTTGTTTGTTTGATTTGAGCAAGCAATTAGGAGGTCTACCTTAAGTTATAAGGTCTTTTCCTATTTCCTTTAGAAAATTCTCCTTTCACCGGATGTAAACGAAAGTTCGATTTTGCATTTGAAATAGTAGAATTAGATTTTGATTTCGAAAAGAGTAAAAGAGGGATTACCCTAAGAGGTGCAAGTGTGATTGTGTTTTGATTCAGATATTTTATCTTTGAAGTTAGTGACCTAACGCTTCAATTTTTATCTTTGACATACACGCAGTTTTATATATATACTGAAATTAAAATGCGGGAATGTAAAATGCGGAAAGTAAATCTACATCGTTTGTGCGAGAAATATAAACTACGCTATTTACATGAATTTGACAACCTATACACTTTATCTAGGAATTTAAATTGCAATAAGATAAAAGAAATATTTTTGGATTTTTTGTATGATTTGATTTTAATTAGAATTAATGCATGATTAATTTAATTAAAATGAGAAAAAGGTGGAAATAAAATTTAAACCTAAAAATTAAGTCTAAAATATATTCAAAATGCTTATTAATTAATTTTAAAATAAAACTAATTTTTTTGGAATTTTTGAAATTGTTTTGAAAACTATTAAGTTAAATAATCATATAATTATGCAAATAATTACACAAATAATTAAAACTTAAAGACAAAAATATTCTAAATATGTACAAAATTAGTCTATAATATATAAACTAAATTTAATAAAAAAAGAACAATTTTTCTGATTTTTTGATTGGTTGAAATAATTAAAAAGCCAATATATAAATATATACTAGTTAATTAAACAAAATATTTTAATATTTAAGAAAAAATAAAATATTTTTATATCAAAAAATAATAGATTATTTTATAAACCTAAAAATATTTTTATTATATTTTTTGATTTTTTAAACTATTTTAAATTAATTTTGTAAAGAAAATAAAATAAAATAGAAACTATATAAATAAATGATCAAGTGTGATAGGTTGGAGAGTCCATGGTATGGACTGCTTGTCTGGTGTGTTGGAAGTGTTTTTAGTGGAGATCTATGGCTCAGATTGGTAGGTACATGGTAAACTTGCATTGACTGGTCACGTGGGATCACAAAGACTTTTAATAAGTCATGTGGGTCCCATTATGCATGCGTGGACGAATAGAAAAGAGGGAGAGAGCGCTGAATGTTGACAAGCCAATCAGGGACGCACGCGTGGAGGTCAACAAGTCATAGTCACTGTTCATCATCTTCTACACAGCTATGGCAACGGTTTTTCAAGGGTTTTGGCAACGGTTTTGGTCTCCGATTTTCTTCTTCTTTAAACCTGCAAAAACAAGAAAATAAATTGTTGCAAACAACCCAGATAGCCTAATTAAGACCCCCTGAGTTCATTAGTGGCATTAGTTTTTGTTAAAAGTGCCTGGAAGATGCAACTCGAAGCTTTTCAAGTTTGGACAACCAACAATGGTGGATGGTGTTAGAGGGGTGAAACCTTGCATGAGCTACATTGGATCTACTCTAAATGATGTCAGGAACTTAAATCAAAGATTAGATTAAGTTATTTCACGTGAAAATTTGGAAAACGAAAGTTATGAAGTTATGAGCATGAAGATTATGATGCACGTGTTTAGAGTATTATGGGACTTGTTTAGTGCATCAATCTTACTCTATGTGATCCCAGAGGATGATTTGAATGATTATTTTTTATTGAGGTAAGCTAGAAATTGCAAAACAAAAATTACAAAGTGTTTGATGTTTTGTGAGAATTTTGTAGTTTCTTGGTTATTCTTTGTGGATTCTTTCGTGTGTCCCTTATTGCTGAAGCATTCCTCTTCATTTATAGGCCATGGAGGGACTTAAAAACTAAACTAACATGCATTAAGTGCTTTGTTGATTTTTTGACTTTTTTAATAATATGTAGCTTTGAATTCAAGCAACCATGGCTCCAATTTCTTCAATCTTCTGCTGTACTATCACTTTGGGGCAGAGCTTTGAATGTTTCTTGATGACTCATGCTTAAGATCAAAGCTACATAACATTATCTTGCACCATTTCTTTTTAATTTAATCTTAATTGTAATAAAATTAAACCAAAAAGAAATAAAATGTTATGAGCTTTAGGTTGGTCATGGGAGGCCCTTAGCATTGTTAGAAACATGTTTGGATCATGGAAATTTGGTCTCTTTTGAAAAAAAAAACACTTTTGATCAATGTTGATTTCATGCATTTTCCCAAAAAATAGCCAACTTCAACAAGGCATAAATCCCTCAATTTTTATCATATGAAGGAGTTCTGGTACTTTTTAGAAACCTCAAGATGTCCTCTACAAGCCACTTTGGAAACTTTTTTTCATTTGGAGAAGTTATCTTGATGTTATGGCCTTTGACAAAAAACCACTTTTTGTTGACTTTGAAAATGACCTATAATGTCTTGGTTCATATTTTCCAAATGGTGAATCTAATGACCATGGGACCAATTGTATTTGAAAGATAATTGAATTTCCTTCAAAATGAGCTTTGGTTGGAATTTTTTGGATGAAGGATGAGAGAGTTATGACCAGTCAAAGTTCAGTTGACTTTTTAGGAGAAAACCCTAATTTTGAAACTTAGGGTTTTGTTGATTTTTGATCTTTCCTTGATGAATTATGATCAACCAATGATCAAATGATTAATCTTTTGACAAAAGTTAATAATAATTTAATTGTTGTCAGTACAGTCTGAATCCCCGGACTCTGTGCCTGCAAAAGATTTAATTCTGTACCAACTGCGTCAGTACTATTTATCTGCAAATAAGTCTCAAATAAACAGCGTGTGTGAAATGATAAACAGTAATTGGCGTTTGCGTAAGAATGAATTCAACAGCGAGGCAAAATACCGTATAAGAAAAATTCTAAAAACCGAGTGTTCATAAATTAGGATATTTATGAAATAAAATCCAAGATTATATGAAACTCCCAATTTTTAGACAGAAGTCTATTGCCTTCTTTCTGAAAAAAGATGCGAGCAAATTTTGGGGTATAACAATATCCATGATACAAAAGATGATAGTACAAAAGATCATGGACTACAAAAGGGCATATCGCCAAGAAACACCATCTCGAAGCTAAACCATCTTACCCTTTCCACGATTCTGCCTCGAACCACCTGAAAAAGAATAATTGGAATGGGGTGAGATTACTAAATCTCAGCGAGTCTCCCTATCTCACGGGTTCGCTCAGTTCTACAGGGAACATGCAACAAAAATGGATTCATCGAGAATCCAGGTTGTCCTCACGGCCAGGTACAAGTACACACATGGGTAGCATCACCATTGGTAGTCCCATAACCAACCAATGGATATAACAAACAAACCGGCACAAAGCCATTACAAACAAGTATGCAGACCCGTACACTGCTACGAGGAATCCAGAAGTAGTATCCGCTTGTTTACCTAGGCTGCAGAAACCACACCCTCGGTGAGTCACTCTTGTACATCGCGTCAAGAGACTCGCATAAGCCCACCGCACCATGAGTCAGATGAATCCCATGTGATTTAGGCCTACTTGGCTACACAATCTCATATGTGATGAGTTACCGCCGTGACTTCCTAAGTGGCGTCACTACCCCATCAATCAGGTATATACGCAAGTGGTTATACAGATGCGAAACGTCTACGAGACCACACAAGCCCACCAGGCGAAAGTCTAATGGTATTACCTATGTGGCACCACTAGAGGTGAGTCAGAAGTGATGTAGCTTGCATGGCATCACGACCCCACCCCACCAAGCACGCCGATATGTTACATCAAGGTGGAAAACGCCTTTTAGAGACTCTCACCAACATATCGCAATGGTAGCTCAGGTGCACACATACATATCGAGCACGCCGATATGTTACATTAAGGTGGGAAACGCCATTCAAGACCCTCACCAGCACATCACAACATCGACATGCCATAACATACACCATACAAATGTATTTCACAACATACATGCACACGTGAGGGATTACGATCATGTCATGGTCTTGTACAATTAAAACACATATCAGATTGTCATACAAGTTAGAAGAGGCTTTCGATTCCAATACGAAGCGAAACTGCACTCTTAGGGAAGAAATATCAATTCTGCATCAGACTAGTTCGCTACAGCGAACTTAAACAAAAGCAAACTCTGTCAAATCCAGGTCAGTTCGCTACAGCGAACTCCCAGCGAAGCCCCGATTCGCTACAGTGAATGGTAGCGAGCTCCAGCAAATAAATCAATTCAGCTCCCAGGTTTATTCGCTACACAGTTCGCTACAGCGAACCATTAGCTGCAGCGAACCAAAGTTCACTACAGCGAACTCTGCTATACAGCAAAATCCAGAAACGCATTTAGGGTTCCCAAACCCCAAAATTTCACATGCATTCATTCTCGATTGAGTAATAAGATAAGGCAATAGTACATACACGAATTTATACTAGAATAGAGTCTAAAAACATGCATGAGTAAGAATTATGAAACATATACTCTCAATCCCTGAATTCCCTCATTGACATAAACCCCAAAACTTCCCCAAAGTCTCTATCTATGAGACTCGCCTAAAGTTAGGGAAAAGGAAGCTGCTAACAGGTTGCTTGATGATGGATTAGAGTTTAGATGACGATCTTCTAAACATGCAAGGTGAATGATGGAGTTGTGATATGGGTTCTCTTCTTCCTTCTTCCTTGTTTCACGTTCTCTTCCTCTCCCTCCACAACATTATGTTTTGTTCAAAGTGGTTAGAGATGTTTCAAGCCAAACAATCCCTTATGAACTTCATATCTAGTGCATTGACTTAAGTGCTCTTCAACTAAACTCCAATGACCAAAGTTCCACTTAGTCATAATCCAACTATGTAGAATTTCTTTATAATAATCTCTTGAAATAAAAATTAGGATATTACAAATAAAAGATATACATGTAGTTTAAAACTAATTATAATGTGAATGCAATTTGAAAGTTATTTCAACAAGATAATTACATAACATTGTATATGCAAAAATTATAGGAAAATTATTCATGAATCAGTTAACCATTATAAAAAAAAATTATACCAAATGTGGGTTTCCAAATTGATGTTGATTTTATATTCATTGTAATTTCTCACACTTTCCTATTTTAATATCTTTAATCATCTATGAGTAAGGTGCATATTTACCTCCATTATAAACGCAATAGAAATAGGAATTGTAATATGTATTTTATACGTTACATTTACAAGTTACACACTATTTATTAATTAAGGAAAAAAATCATAAATTTTTAAAATTTGTTATTTCTCAACTCAAAAGTTGGTCATTCTTGAGTTTTCTTTTAAAATTATTTCACATCATAGTCTAAAATTTTGAAATCAATATAGCAATGTTTCTAGAAATAAAATTTAGACATAAAAAAACTATATTTAGATGTTGCGGCAAAAAAAACAAGAGATTAATCAAGAAAAGCATTAAGAAGAGAAAATATTGAAAACTAAATTATAGTCAAACAGTAATCTTATTTTCCATATCAGCGTTTTTTTAACTGAAAATTTGTTTCCCTCAGATAAAATAAAACTAAGTTCAAATTAAAGTCAGCAAGTGGCCATTAAATCTACTTTAGTTCCTCTCCCTGCTCATCCTACCCTCCCTACTTCTTCTGCATCCTTAACTCCAGCTATGCAAACTTAGCATAGATAAATTTTTCAAGTTTAGAAACCTTCTACCCTAATGTTTTAGACAACTTATTAACTTTGTTATCCACTTTTTGCATGTACACATTTGTTATCAAATTAATGCTTTGTAGCATTAAAATCTTATCCTCTAACAAACAAGACAATTTGGGGCAACCTTAGTGTTGGGAGAACATCGATTTGGGATGGAATTGATGAATAAAGAGAAATGAATTTGGGATGGAATTGATGAATAAAGAGAAATGAAGTGTTTTATCTTTAATAATAAATTTAAATCTAATATTGAATTGTAAAACCCAACTGTAGTGATTGTGTATAATGAATTAATTTGTTATTTACAAATAATTACACCTTGAAATTAGTTTGAGTATTTTCTGAAAAGTAAAAGTTGTAATTAAATTATACTTAATTTAAAACTCACTATGAGAAACACCTATAACCTATCAGCAATGCAAAGTGGTTAGGGCCATCAGTTTTTTTAAAAGATTAAACTAAATACAAATATATAATAAAATGACAATAGTGAAATTCACGAGAACCAGAACCGTTCAAACAAAAACCAATTTAATAATTTAGTTTTTTGAAAATCTTTGTTAATAATTCTTTTATAATAATTTATTTTTGATATGATTTAAATTTAGTTTTTCATGTTCTTAACCACGGTAATAATAAATCAAAAGTTAGAAAAAAAAAATTTAAACATCAGTAATCAGTTTAAACTTTAGATACAATACTAATACTTTGATAGTGCATAATCAATACTTGAATTTGATATATATATATATATATATATATATATATATATATATATATATATATATATATATATATATATATATATATATATATATATATATATATATTGAATATAGAAATCTAAGACATCACTTAACTATTTAACTTTTTCTATTTTAAAATTACGAATTATGTTTACAACATAATATATAATTAATATTGATGATATTTTTCATTTAAATAATTTATAATTATTTTAAATAAATGGAACATTATAAAATTTTATGCATTTGTTCAATAAAAAATGTGATAGATAATAAATATATAATACATAAATATAATACGAAATAGAATTTACAATAATGTTCTTCATGAGTCAAACCATATTAAAGGTGTTGTGCATGTAGTTTGGGGTGGTTTTAGTGATTGAAATGCATGACTTTATTATTATTTTTTTGACTAAATGTGAAACGCGTGACTTTTAAATAGCTGTATAACTCATGAGAACATAGGAGAATAAATTTTCTATGAATTATTTTAGGGCACGTTTGTTTTGGTTATTTTTAAAAATTATTTTTATAGTGTTATATAATTTTGTGAAAAAAAAAATTTATAAAGAAATTCTTTATAAAAGTTTTAAATAAAAATTTATTTTTGTGATTTAAGATATTTCATTTATTTATGGGAAAAAAATTTGGATATTAAAATTTTAAAAAATCACTTAATTTTGAAGCTATTTCAAATAGATTTTCATAAAAATCATTTTTGAAATACAACTTTTTGAAAAAATAGCAATTTTGACTAAGTTTTGGTATTCAATAATATATGCTATGTTATAGGATGTCGAAATTAGTGTTTCATTTCACAAAAAACTAATATAAAAAACTTGTAATATTTTGAAAAATCTATTTTATAAAATACAAAAAAAAAATCATTTTTTTAAAAGCTGAAATAAAGAGACTAAAGTTGATTCTCAATTTAAATTTATTGTTATTATAATTGTATTTTAAATATGTTTTTGTCCTTATGACTTTCTAAATTTTGTTCATCTAATTTTTTTCCTTGCAAATATATGTCGTTTTCTATATAAACTAATATGGCTGTATAATTGTTTTAGTCCTGCAAAATTTATTAATATATATATATATATATATATATATATATATATATATATATATATATATATATTTATATATATATATATATATATATATATATATATATATATATATATATATATATATATATATATATATATATATTACATGATCAATTTTAATATAAATTAAATTTGAAAAAACTAAAATTAAAAAAGGAGTAAGAGGCGAATGACATATATTTGCAAAGATCAAAACCAAACTCATATATATATATATATATATATATATATATATATATATATATATATATATATATATATATATATATATATATATATATATATATATATATATATATATATATATATATATATATATAAAGTTGTATCTGCAAGGATCATATACATATTTATACCAAAATTAAATATCAATGTTGATCATGTAATGAACAGTCATATGTTTTTATTTTGATTGTTATATTGATGAATTACTTAAGAAGTAAATTAGATAAAAATGGCCGTTGAAACCATACAAATTCTAAAATAAAACTTCATGCAAGTTAGTGTCTACCAGGTTAGATAGCACAATGGTAATAATATTTAGCATATACTGTAGGAGAGAAATAAAACTTCAGGCAGAACATTTTTAGTTCAAGTGTCATGCATATTTTTGTGAAATGAGTACAAGATCTATAGAAGGGAATTAATGAACATTTTGTAATATATTTTTGTAAAACTTCATGCAGAACATGTTTAGTTCAATAATGAAAAGAGAGGAAGGTGAGGGAAATAGTATAAGAGACATGGTTTTAAATTGCATTGCGGCTGCAATATTGTTGATGTTGTAGTCTCTGCATCCGCATCGGACCGCAATTGCGCCGTGATTTATAATCACACCCTCAACAACACTAAAATTCGACTTATATGATATATTCATCTCAAACCTCAATAGACTTATAATTATTCTATAGTGGTAAAAAAATTAAACACTTGAATCACTTGTCTCACAAGTTTAGTTTAAGTGGTAAAAATTACATAGATATTTATTATGTTATGCAGTTGATTTGAACTCCCAATACCTTATTTTTCCGTATTTTGTGGGGCTGAGTTTTTGCCACTACACCCTTAGAGTAATTTAAACATAAAATTAACCACCAGAACAACAAACATTTTATGAAAGTTTTTAAACTGTTTTTATATATGTCTAACTCAATTATGCCATAATTATTCCGTAGTAAATGATGAGACCTGTCTTAGAACTTCCCTCCTTAGAGCTTACAAAACTTTATGTTAAAGAAATCAAAGTTATGACAAAATTTTGAGTTTTATGTCTTGCATCTTGTTTTAGAGTTTGAAATCTATAGTCATCTATAACATATCTTGAAAACTTTTTTGCAATAGTATTTGAAACTTTTTTTATATAAATCAGAAATTCAATTAAAAGAAAAAGGAGCACAAAATACACAAGGGGGATCAAGCCAAGACCCCTTAAGAGAAAAGTCTAAGCCTAGGGATACCTTCCTTGTCTAAGAGGTACTCCCGAACTAAAGCCGAATGCAAAAAGGAAAACCAGTGGTAATTACGCAACGCCAAGCCAAGGTTCGCAAGTAGATCCGCACAAAAATTGGCCTCTCTATAAGCATGAGATATCATAAACTCAGTAGAACGAGTATGCTCCAAACAACCGAGCCAACGAGATCGAATCTTCCACGGAACCAGGCTATAATCAGAAAAGGCTTTAATTACCAACAAACAATCAGATTCCAACCAAACCTTTTGAAATCCCATCTCTTTAATTTTCTCAATAGCAGTAATGGCTGCAAGCAGCTCAGCCGTAACAGCATCTCCATCTCCAAGGAAATCACAAAAACTTCCAATATGCTCAGCATCCATATTGCGAAAAATTCCTCCACACGCCATAATCGATGGCATTCCTCTAAAAATCCCGTCGCCATTCACCATAATCCAATCTTTGGGCGGAGGGCTCCAAATGACATCAATCATATTCATAGGTTTACTAGGATGAATCAAAACATCAAAACTCTTAAGAATGGTGAAGCTGGCCATGTTATTAGAAGAACACTTAGTAGTAATGGTTCCTACTAACTTAGCTCTAGCAATGATATTGGCAATACAAGTTTTCCAGTGAGAAGTCTTATCTTCAAACCTTTTCTTGTTTCTGGCTTGCCAAACAACATAAAAAACACTACAAATGCAAGACAATGCCACATCTTTGGCTTGCAGAGACCACCCAGACTTGATCATATTAGCACAATCAATAAGACAATTAATGTTGCCTGAGTATTGAAGCTTTTGCCTCAGCCGATCCCAAATTCAAGCAACAAACTTGTAGTGGAAGAAAATATGTGAAGAAGTTTAAGCATTTCCACTGCATAGAGAGCACATGGAAGGAATCTTAAACCCTCTAGTCGCCATATTATCATCCGTAGGCATTTTACCATGATCCAGCCTCCAAATTAACATGGAATAAGAAGGAGGAACATTTCTGTCCCAAGGGTAAAGGGCCAGAGTTCTAGCTTTCTGCTTTTTACAAATCTCATAAGCCAATTTCAGAGTCAGCTCACCATTAACAGCATCCGTCCAAGCTAAAGAATCTTCCACTCCACTGTCATAAACTGTGATTTTCTCAACAAGAAGCCTCAAACTAGGGTAGGCAGTATGCACATTAGAGGGGATGTGCCAAACTTTGTCCACCATCCAATCCTTAACCTTAACAGAAAAATACTTGCTAAATATCTCAGGAATCTTGAAAACAGAAACCAGGGGCTCTTCCAACCATCTATCAAGCCAAAAATTGACATTAGCTCCATCACCAATAATCCAATGAGTTTTGTCCAACACCTTCTGATAACAGTCCTTAATGCTAGACCAAATAGAAGATTTGATGTGATATGAAATGGATTTTCTGTTTCTTATAACCCGAGCTGCCATCAAATGACTCTAGATTTTCCAGCTTTAACAAATTGCCAGCAGAGATGGAGATTGGCTGCAGAATTCAACACCTCCAGAGATTTAAGCCCAAGACCTCCATCTTTTAACCTGGTGCAGCAATGATTCCAAGCCACAGTCACAATTTTTTTCTTCTCCAGGCTGCCACTCCAGATAAAGTTCCTCATCCAAGTTGTCAACTGTTTTGTCAGAGCTCCTGGCCAATTGTATATGGATATACAATGGATCATCATGCTTTGAATCACTGATTTAACCAACTGCAACCTTCCGGCCATAGTGAGCAGCATAGCTTTCCAACTGGCCAGCCTAAGCTTTATTTTATCTGCAACATATAGAAAGTAGATAGGTTTAGGTCTTCTAATGAATATAGGTGCCCCCGGGTGCACAAAAGGAGGGGTGGCCATGGAGAACCCAATCAGATCAGCAAGAATTTTAAATCTCCCTAAAGACATGCCCCCTGCATAAATTAAAGATTTAACAGAATTACAAAATTGTCTAGAACAACTAGCATATTCTTTAAGTAACATGTCTATGGCAGTGAGAGATTTGTGATCACCCCTACAAAAAATCATGATATCATCAGCATAGAGGGTATGAGAAGGAACAAAAGAATTTTTAGAAGCTTTTATGAGGTTAATTTGATTGGTGTTCACTAAATGAGAGATGCCTGTACTCAGCACCTCTTCAGCAATGCAAAAGAGCAATGGTGACAAGGGATCTCCTTGTCTAACACCATTTGTGCATTTAAAATAACCAGCTTGTTGACCATTGAAACCAATAGAAAGATGAGCTGAATTTAGGATAGTGCTAATCCACCTGCAAAACTTGCTGCAGAAACCAAAACAGTCTAGAGTGTTAAGGAGAAACTTCCAGCTTATAGTGTCAAAAGCTTTAGAAATATCGATTTTCAAAGCAACATTACCACTGTAATTTTTATTATGAAGAAGAATTATGGCCTCAGAGGTTAGGCAAATGCTATCTTTAATATTCCTACCCTTAACAAAACCATTTTGCTCTTTAGATATCAAAGAAGGAAGAATAATGGCAAGTCTGTCAGCTATGATCTTGGAAATAATTTTAAATTTACAATTAGCAAGAGCAATAGGCCTATAGTGATTTATAGAATTAGGCTCATTAGTTTTAGGAATCAAAGCAATGGTATTAAAATTATAATGAGGCATAACCCAGTCTTGAATGAAAAATTGGTTAACAGCCCCAATAACATCACTTTTAATGATGCTCTAGTATTTTTGGAAGAACAAAGGACCAAAACCATCAGGCCCTGGAGCAGACTCAGAGATAAGATCTATGACAGCCTGGTAAATCTCCTCATCACTAGGGGTAAGAGTAAGCATATCATTAGTATTGTCATTAATTAAACAAGGGATGACTCTTTGAATAAGCCCAGAATCCTGCAGCTGCACATTTTGATTAAATAAGGCAGAAAAATGATTAATAAGATATGGCTTAATGACCTTACTATCAGTAGTGACAGAGTCATTAACATTAAGAGAAGTAATTATGCCGTTTTTCCTTTTTATCTTGGCATAAGTATGAAAAAAATTGGTGTTTCTGTCTCCCTCACAATGCCACTTTATGTTTGCTTTCTCTTTCCAAAAGGCTTCTTCCAAAATCAGAGCCTTCTCCAAGTCATACTGAGCTTTCGCTTCCTCCACCTGCAACCAGTCATTATAACCAGACAAACCTATATTCCTCTGAATGTCCTTAAGAGCCTGCTCAGCCTTAACCACTTTTTCCTTCACATCCCCAAACTTATGCCTATTCCAATCTTTTAACTTACCTTTTAACAGTCTAAGCTTTTTGTCTAATATATACATAGGGCAGCCATAAACTTTAGTTTTCCAAACATCCCCAATAATCTTCTCACAATCCTCATTAAGGCTCCACATCTTAAGGAACTTGAATTAAGATTTAAA
The DNA here is from genome assembly GCF_029867415.1 of Vicia villosa. Lineage (NCBI taxonomy): Eukaryota > Viridiplantae > Streptophyta > Magnoliopsida > Fabales > Fabaceae > Vicia > Vicia villosa. The sequence goes on from NC_081180.1 coordinate 141,432,842, forward strand.
CTTAACACATTCAAAATCACAGGGGTAAAGGAGGGGAAAATGACCAGACTTAATTCTATTTAAGGTATGACAAACTATGTTAGGGCATTTATCCATCATATCTAAATTGCACATAACCCTGTCTAACCTCTTCTCAGTTAGTTGATTACCTTTTCTACCATTGCTCCAAGTGAAAAAATTACCAATGGTAGGCAAATGATGAAGGTGATTAGAATCAGCCCATTGAAAACATTCTCTCATGGAGATGGTATTAGGATTGTGCCTACCTCTATATTCGTCAGCCTTATTTTGAACCTCAAAATAAGGCTTTTAGGTAAAACGACACATCATTTTCAAGGCTCAAATTTTAAACCACTCACTAAAATCTCAACTTTGTCTTTTGACCTCGATGTATTTTTCTTTTTTAGTGGCTCTACTAACATAACCATCATGCTCTCTACAAAGGTGACAATATTCTTTGTTAAAATAACTCCAAAATATTATTTGTAAACATATGTAATGGAACAAACAAACAAAAAATAATATAGTACCTTATGTATGTTTGAATTTCGTCACAATTGAACAAAATGTATCGTTGGGCTTGAGCTTTTTAAGGAGAGTCTATCGAAAATGATTTACCATTTTTCTTCCCACCAAAATTGAACAAAATGAATCACTGTTATCATAATGTCTACTCATTATATCCAGCCTTGCTTTCACACTTTTATGCAAATATCTTGAGATATGTTACATGCATACACTAGTACAAAAATGTTAATTTACACCCGTTTTTTATTAAATTTACACCCATTATTTTTAATAAAAATCGGGTGTATATCCACAGGGTGAGAAATGTCTAACGAATTTACACCCGTTATTTTTAATAAAAATCGGGTGTAATTGGACGTAATTACGTTTTTAATTACACCCTGTTTTAATACAAATCGGGTGTAATTGAGCGTAATTACGTTTTTAATTACACCCTGTTTTAATAAAAATCGGGTGTAAATGGGCTTAATTACGTTTTAATTACACCCTGTTTTAATAAAAATCGGGTGTAATTGAGCGTAATTACGTTTTTAATTACACCCTGTTTTAATAAAAATTGGGTGTAATTGGACGTAATTACGTTTTAATTACACCCTGTTTTAATAAAAATCAGGTGTAAATGGACTTAATTACGTTTTAATTACACGTTTTATTAAAAATCGGGTGTAAATGGACTTAATTACGTTTTAATTACACCCTATTTTAATAAAAATCGGGTGTAATTGGGCTTAATTATGTTTTAATTACACCCTATTTTAATAAATATCAGGTGTAAATATGTTCTTAATTACCCCTTATTTTAGTAAAAATCGGGTGTAAATACGTCATTTATGAATGAACAATTATATCTATTTACACCCTATTTCATAAACACCATTTAGTTATATTTTATTTTCAATCATAATATTGTAAATACTATAAAATCATACACATAAAAATCATATTTTAACTAAGTCAAAATATTTTTAATATTAACCAAAAAGTATACAAAATCATGTACAGTCATAATATTTCAAGTATTATAAAATCATACACATAAAAATTATATTTTAACTAAGTCATAACACTTTCTTCATATATAATTTTACGCCTTGCTTGACGGTTAGCTTCGGTGTTCTCTAATTCAATTGAATCCAACTGCTTTCCACATGTAGCATTGGATTTATCCATGGCCAAAATACCACGTCCTGGCGAAGCAATTGTTTTCTGTATGCAAAAAAACAAGACACAAGAAATTATTACAAGAGCCACATGTATCAATGGTAACCATACCGAGCCGTTGATAGTGCCCCTCCGAGAATATGACAAAAATGCCCGTTCAAGAAACACAGAACGAGGACTATCAAAATCACTAGTTGTCTTAGAAGACCTATTCCTTGAGTGAGCTACAGTATGAGTATCTACACAACAATGTTAAACCCATTAATTTATTATCGTTTCCTCTTTCTCATAGAGATAACTTAGTTATATAAACTAAAAACAAAATCCAAAATTCTACATTTCTTAAACAAATAAACCTCGTACACGATTCACCAGCTGCGGTGTTTCGACCGACAACAAATTCTACATTTCTTAAACAAATAAACCTCGTACACGATTCACCAGCTGCGGTGTTTCGACCGACAACAATAAACGACATAGCAACTCTCATCAAGCTGTCGTTCAACAGAGCCATGGAGATCATCACTACCAACAGAGTTATTCCACGCGGGGACAAGCCATGGCACGTGACAGTGTTGTTGTGGACATGAAAGGGTTAAGAGAAAGAGAAGATGGTGAAGTGGTTAAGAATAATATTAAAATGAAAAATGGTAATGAGGGGATTAAGGTTTTTGGAGATGCTAAGGTTGGATACTATGTTGATGTTGGTGGGGAACAACTGTGGATTGATGTTTTATATGAAACACTTGAATATGGACTTGCACCTGTTTCTTGGACAGATTATCTTTACTTGACTGTTGGAGGAACACTCTCTACTCTAATGCTGGAATTAGTGGACAAACCTTTCGTTATGGACCTCAAATTACTGTTCATCAATTGGATGTTCGCTCTGAAACCCTATTACCTTAAATGGTCCGAATTGACATTTATAAACTTAAGAAAAAGACAGTTTTAAGAAAAAAAAGCTGAGGAATTTCGCTCTGAAACCCTATTAGGGTCTGCGACAGTGGTTTGGACTGGAGCCTCAATTAGAGGCCACTGTAACCGCTATTGTTGATATTTCTTCATCCGTGAAAGAATGGAATTACAAAGTATGTCAGAGCTGTGTTCTTTTTATTTTACTAGCTCTGTTTTTCACTTTCTTCATCTAAAAGTATGAAATAATGTGTTAATATTTCTAAGTATTCCTAACTCATGAGCCATTACCAGAAAACAAGTTATTTCTAGCAGTAACCATTTCAGAAAAACCCATAATAATAAACATACCAGAAGTTCCAGATTTAGCTATGGTCCCCAAATTCTTTATCAAATCCTCCTTTGTCATACCAATACCTCTGTCTCTAATAGATAGAATTTTCTTTTCCTTATCTAACTTAATCTGTTGCAGTACATAATACAATTTAGTTTCACTAAATAAACTACAAAAACAGCAATAAAACATATTTCACAAATCGCCGTCATAATTTACAAAGAAATAAACTATAGAGAAATAATTACTAAAATAGATAGAAGCTTATAAATAAATATTTAGCTAAACTAACCTGGATTTCAAGCTTGGCGTTGTCACCTTCACCCAAAATCTCTTTAACAGTTAGAGAAAGGAACCTAATCTTGAACCTAATCTCTTCAGGTCATTTAAGAGTGAGAGGTTGATTGAAAGGGTGATGATTTTCCCAAACAAGTTTAAACATTAGAGCTTTAGGACTTTACTTTTACATAAAAATGAAACGTTAACTCATATGGTTGCCAGAACTTAGTATAATAATTTAAAGTTCATTTCTTGTATTTCAAAGTATGGTCGAATTAGAGTTTTATAATTCAGCAAGAGTCATCCCTCAAGTATGCCACATACTACACACTTCCCTCACCAAAGAGTGTCTCTCTCAATCTTCCCTTGCCAAAGAATTTAGATATTTTTCTTCAGCTAAGTCTTATAATGTGTTGTTCTAATTTAACAACAATAACATACATTGCTTAAGTAAAAGGAACCATCACTCATATCACTCTAACTATAACGGAATTAAATTGACATTTATAATATCATTAAACATTAAACATATATCAAGCTTTCATTGAATTAGTACAATTTCACTCGGTTCTTTTCTTTTCAACTTCAACAGTCATACCTGAAGTACAATTTCGTTTCTTTTCAACTTAATTCACTTGCTTACTTGAGTTAAAATGGAAATTTATCATGGTAAAGTGCAGGAAAAGTAGATTGAGAAACCAAATTTCCAGTTTTTCTTTTTTAAATAACCAAATATACTAAAAACACTCACATCCGAGCACAAGGTATACCCGAAAGGAGGAAAAAATAGATTACAATGGACATACTGCAACATAAACCAAAACAGCAGCAGAGCTAAAAAATCAAAGGGAAAAAACCAATAGCTAACAAAAGCTCCTAACAAAGGGAAAAGACTCAATTTCCGTTTTTTCATTTGAAGTAGCAGAACTGGCAATTCCAGTGTCTTAATTTATCAAATAGAAGGTCAAGCCATCTTAACAGCAAGAGTAAATACCAAACCACAATAAAACCTATGTAAAGTTACTTAAATGCACAAATTTTACATTTTAATTCATCAAACATATTACAAAATTTATGTACCTTGTGTCCTCTGCTTTGCTTCTCGACTGATCCTTGATTTGCAGTCTGTCCTTGCTTTCCAGCCAGTCTTCAACCTTTTGAGAAAACAATCTAGTATTCATGTTGGCAGCGTCAAGCTTCTCTTTAATTTCCTTATTTTCTTCATTCAAATAGACGATAGTATCTTGTGCTTCATGCAATGCACCCTGTAACTCATTAATCAATCTACTCATTCTATTATTTTCTTCTAGAGTTTCATCCTGAACTTTCTTGGTCTCAAATAAATCCTGTTCCAAGGCCATCATATCAAGCTTCATAGTTTCAACTTCAAACTGAGACTCCATGGATGAAAATGGTTCATCCAGTTTCTCCACGGACAATGCTGATAGCTCTAACTCCGCTTCTTTAGTCTCTAGCTCACGAATCAAAGAAAATTGCTTTGAATTGGAGATATTCAGTTCCTCCCTTAAGGTGAAAACTTCTTTTCGTAAATCTTCCATCTCCTTGAACTTCAAATCAAGATCGCAAGCATGCTCTTTTAGATAGTTCACTTCCGTGTTTTTTGCACTGAGTTGATCCCGAAGATAATCTGTATAAAATAAAAAATAAATCATGCCAATTAAAGAGCACCAAAACCTCAAAATTAAATATGGGAATCAAATACATATTGAAAGGAACTCCATTCATTTCTAGGATTGGATTTTTAAAGTCTGTACATACTTCTGTCCAAAATATTCTGACTTCCTTCATTTCAGACCTCCTTGTCATTGATTATATTGTTATCTCAACTAATAAGATTCAAAATGTTAGAAGGTTTTTCTTCCCACATATTTTGATGTCTCGCTACAAAAAACGCCATGTCTAATGTTTCATAAAATCATTAATTCAAATTAAAAGCGATTGAAAGATAACCCTGAAGCAACATGTACAACGAGGAATAAAGGGCCACAAGCAGATCTAATTACCTTCGATTTCGAGAGAAGTTTGCCACAACTTTCTTAATAGATGTTTCCTTTGCGCCGGTTGAAGTTTACAACCAGTGCAATACATGAGATCCTAAACCTTTACACCCTATCAAATTCAAAACACTCATGTGTAAAGAGAGATACTACATGATGAATACAATTTTCCTTTATACATAATCAACAAATGAAAGCCCGTACAGAACTAGCATTCAAAATGAGGTATATATAAACATTTTCAGGCAAATTTCCAAGACTAGTCGGAATTGAACCACTAAAATGATTATGAGACAAATCAAGATTTCCTTGCAAACTCGACAATTTTCCAATGTCACTAGGAATCAAACCATGAAAATCATTGAAAGAAAGATCAAGCTTTTCAAGAGAAGACAAACCAGCACCAAATCCATTAGGAAAAAAGCCAGTAAAATTGTTCCTACTCAAAACAAGAGCTTTAAGTCTCTTACATTCAAGAACTGAATCAGGAAATGACCCGTTAAAGAAATTCTGAGACAAATCAAGAGTTTGAAGGTACTTAAGATTCTGAATCTCATTTGGAACAGACCCGGAAAAGGAATTTCCATAAAGCACCAAACATAAGGTACAAATTTTCGCCACTCGACCATGTTTATTTTGCCATCTTGGTTCAGGTCAGCGTCCATGAAAGTCTGGCCATGAAAATTATAATGGTGAAATGGCGCACAAATTTTACAGCCAATGGAAATCTATGGCAATTATAATTGTTACAATTAACTAGTTCATATAGTATAGTAGAGCCTAACTTGATAAAACATAAATAACAGTTTAATAAATGCATCTAAAAAACATACCAAATTGGTGAGTTGAGAGCGGTGGGTCAAGCGTCGACCGGCAGTCAGTGAGGGTAATAATCCCATACTTCTTACAACTATTCTTGTTACCATGTGCTGCCATTAATCCTGCTGCTGTTATTGCTCCACACACCGATAGGGAGGTTAGCGAAAATCCCGAGCCAACGGTTGTATGCTGGAGATGAGAAGCGAGATTGTGGCTGAGCTCATGGATTGCCAAGAACAGATTATGGTTGAGAAATGAACCGAAAAAATAAGCTACTAGAAGTATCTTCAGCCATCCTGCATCCTTAAGTACAATAGCAGTACCAAGCTGAAGTAAAACAACAATACTAATCTGCAAAAAAAAACAAAACAATTCCAAAGATCATCAACATGCAACCTATCATATTCAATCCAGACAAAATACGTTTCAAATCTCTACCACAAACTAATATCATCTGCATTTACAGTTTACAGAATCTCCAACTGTAGAACCAATTCAAAGTTGTTAACTTAGTTTTTTGTGGTCCCTATAATCACATGTCAACTTGAATTTTAATATCTTTAGCAGCTTTTCATAATAAGGGTGTGTGTTCTCTTAAGAATTTAAGACAGATCCCACATCTTTATGTCTCTTTTAAAATATGGATTTCACAATCAACATCAAATTCGACACTAACATGAATAATCAATGTACCTCAACTAAAACTGTTACATAGACTAGACACATTGAATATTCAATAAACCTAAAATAATTGAATACAACCACATGTGTCGTGTCGGTGTCTAACATCAACGTGTAATAATTCAAAATACTAGAAGCAAGTAAATGCAACCGACACGAGAGCCTAAGAGACGCTTGGTGTCAGACACCTAGATGCCTTCAACTTAAAATGTCAACTAAGAACCAACTCTTAATAATAATATAAAATAAGTGATCTTGCCTATAAAATACAAACATCAGAAACAACACTGATCACTGTCATAATTGGCCATCATGAATGATATCTTCCTGGTGTGAGTTAAACACAATGACTAAATATCATGAATTCATTCGACTATTTTAAAAAGTTTTATAACATCAACAAATCAGAATAAATATCTATGAAACACATACACATAATACTAATGATAAAGAGGAATTACGAATTGGTACCTCAAAATCGAGGATGGAATCGAGATCGATACCAGATTTTACATTTTTTAAGCTTTACACTATAAGTTGTGTCAATCCAGTTGTCTACTGTTAGTTACAGGTTGTTATGTGTTAGAAACTCAGCCAAAACACTCACCTTAAAATGTGATGCTAAAGATGCAGGGGTTGGTTGAAAGAAGATGGAGATTTAATCAATACAATTTGTTTGGACCTATACAATGAATTTGCATCATTTCAAACAAAATTACACATAGCAATAGGAACTAGTTTCTGAGTATAAAACCCTAATTCTTCAGCTACCAATGTCGCTCAAAGTATAAAACCCTAATTCTTTCTTACCAATGTCGTCACGAAATGGTTTCCTCTCAGCTTCGTTATCGTCACTGCGAAATGGTTTCTCTCAGCTTCGTCGTCACTGCGATAGTTTCCTCTCAGCTTCGTTGTCGTAACTGTTTCGGTGAAGTGAGAGTGAGCGAAGAGAGCTTCGTTTTTCAGTGAGCGAATGGTGTCGTCACAGCAAGTTGAAGGGTATCGTTTGACAAAATGGGGTTTAGAGAAAGGATTTCGTGAAGCCCAAAATCAAACTTCGCACAAACCCAAAATCAACCTCTTTTTCCAATCAAACTTCGATGAAACCTCAAATCACCATTGCCATTCATTGCCTGAAGTAGCGCGCTAAAGAACAGAGTTAGATTGAAAAATGGGTTTCTTGAAAGAGTTCAAAATACGTTTCGTGAAATAAGTTGATTGCAATTACTGTTTGAATAGGAAATAGAGAAAGTATTTTATTATGTTAATAAATTTAAAGTATTATGTTTAAAGTATAATGTTTCACCTATTAAAATTTAAAATTAAGAAAAACAATTACATATTAATTTACACTCGTTTTTTGTTTAAAAGGAGTAATTGAACTTTGATTATAATAATATTTTTAATTTAAACCCGTTTTTAGAATATAGGGTGTATATTGTCACCTCATAATATTTAAAATGACATGTTATTTACAAAATTGCCACTATATTTCTAATTTACACCCGTTTTTAGTATAATGGGTGTAAATTTTAAAATTGTATTAATCTATTTGTACTAGTGATATCTCAAGATAAATATCCCTTAGCAATAGAACTTTCAGGATGAGATATGTTACATGCATAACTCTTAAGCTTACACAAGTATTTCTCTGAGATACATCAATAATAATTGAACAAGACCACCCAATCTCACTTCAAGTACAAGATGAATAGGCAAATGAACCACTATATAAAGAAAAACTTGGAGGAAAAATCATCTCTAATTGGCAAAGTATTTTTATAATCTTTCCATTTAAGTAATCCAAATCTTGTACTTGGATAACCTTCTAACACAAAGATAAAAAAAATACCCAAGACAAATCAATGGCTTGACCATTTCATTAGGCATTGTTCTTTTTATTTATATTTGTAAGAAGTAGTGTAATATAAAATGTGTATCACAACTCTTGTAACCAAATATCTTTTAAAATTATATTCTCCTTCTACAAATATGTGAACCACAATGTACCGGAAAATTTGTGACAAGATTAGTATCATATAAATTAAAATGCAAATAAAGTAAAATGAATACAAAGAGTTGTTAACACAAAATTTGTGCAGTATCACCTACGTATCAAGGGTGTTAACATAAGAAAGGGAATTTACTCTTAATAGTAAAAGTATAAAAAAGTCTTAATTGAACTCTTATAGTTCAATGTCATTTTTATTAATAATATCAATAAATTTCTATTTAGGACTTTCTTATATATGAGAACCCACTCACTCTCTCTCGAGCACTTTTTCAAGTGTTTTAAGAGATTAAGAAAGTGTGAATGATGAAACCACTGCAACTCAAAACAAACTCTATTTATTTACAACAACATGATTTTGGCCAATAGAATTTTCACAACTTAACAACTAAAACACAAAGACTCAAAATACTAACACATGCATTTCTTGTATTCTCAAGGTTTGTGTCTTTTGTATGGAGAGCTTCCCTTTAAATAGTAAAGAATCCAATTGCATGACCTGATAGGGTTTTGATCAATACTTGCGGATGAAGTAAATCAAAATAGTGCAACTCAATAATTTGATTTAATTTGATTTGTGATCTTTCATAAATTAAATCTTAATCAATCTGATTTCGTATGATAATCGATCTTTTGAGAATTCTTTCCTTATTTCAAAAAGCACATAAACAATCAAACAATAAAGAAAACAAATATGGCAAGAAATTTACTTCTACATAGCTAGCTCTTGAGGCAAGATGTTCCTTAATGTGTGGGACATCTTTCTTCACATCTTTGTCTCTTGTTTTGAGCTCATAGAAACATGACGTCTCAACATAATGTAATGGCATCTTGCATATAAATTTATGTCAATCACTTGTAACAACAATCTCCCATTTTAGTCAATTTTTAGGCAAACACAACATCCTATATGTGCTACCAAAAGATCAGAACAAACTTCATGACATGTTTCAAAAAAATATCAAGGAGCATAGAAAAACTAGTAAAATATGCTAAAACATTATTGAGCATAAACTATAAACTATTCAGCATAACACGTGTCTTGCATTATTATTATTTTCTATTTTTTCTCCCCTAATTGCCTCAAAATGTGCAAGGGGTTAAAAAAGGACATCCATTAAAAACATCCTAGGAGGGGTAGAAATTAAACTAGAAATCCAAAAGAAATAAAAATGGAACCATCTCAGGAGGGTACTTGGAGCCATTATCCATCCCATAGGGTTATTAGACAAATTGAAAGTGTAACAGCCCGAATTTTATTATTTGACTAATTAAGTTAAATAAGGATTTATTTACTTAATTTGGACGAAGTTTGATAATTAATTGGATCGTCGGTGTTATTGAGAAACGTGTTCGGATTATTAAGTGAAGTCGGAATTTATTCGGTTAATCGAAGAATTAATAAAGTGGAATATGTAAAGAAATAATATAAGAAATAATATTATTATTATTGGATTTTTATTTAATTGAGATAAATTCGGATTTAATTGGATTAATCGGAAAATAATGTTAAGGGTAATAATATTATTTGGTGGAGCATAATTATTTATTTGAACTACTCTATTTCATCAATTTGGCCTAATCAGTTAGGAAGTGGAATTATATGGGTTAAGCCCAATATGAATAATATAGTAAGGGTTGAAAGAGTAGAGGTATCATAACTTTGTTCATTTGCAAAAGAAGAGGATAAAGGAGACTAAGAGAAGAAGAAAGGGGAAGAACAACAAGTGGCAAAATTTAGGGTTTGAAGCACATTGAAGAGGTAAGAGGGAGAATCCCTATTATTGTGGGCTAGTATAATGGGTCAATGGGTAGATTGACATGATTAGGTTTTGTTTTTGGTTTAATCCATGAAATTGTGTTCCTGATATTGTATCGTGCTTTGCTATGGAACTTAGTTCATAAACTAGGATTAATGGAAATGAGAAATTGATTTAATGATAGGAAATAGGGTACTGTATAGAAGTAAATTTGAAAACTATTACAAATTTGTGCGTGTTGGAATAAATGAGAAACGAAAGAAAATATGGACTAAGCCATTGACGGCCAACAACACGCCATGACTACCGGCAGTAGCCAGTCCTTGACGGACGGCGAGACTTGCATGACGGACGGAATTTAGGGAGGGGAGCCGTTCGGAAACCCCATGTATAGCCCTTTTATTTCTTTTGTTCTGTTTCAATGTGTGCTGCATGATGGATGACGATAAGCATGGGGTTCATTTCCATTTCATTTTTGTGTGATGTTGTCTTTTGCTTGCTTTAATATTTTCATATACCATTAATTTATATACCTATATATTAATGGTATAAAATTGGAAGAGATACACCTAGTTTATGCTTAATATATTCATTTCATTGGTGTCTTCAGTGTGTGCTATTATTTGTTTCCGCACAGTTCATATATATACCCTGTATATGCTTTGCCTACTCACTGTTCCTTAAGAAGTGATATATCATGGTGTGATACAAATTGAATTGGACTACTTTTTTATGATATGAAATATAATTGGAACAATAGAATGATATATAATGGAAAATAGTAGAAAAAGTAAAGTGTGAAACAGTAACCAGTAGAATAAAATGCCTTTTCATATTATACTAGAAATTGGAAAATGGAATAGTGATATAATGGAATTAAGATTAATATGGTGTGATTAGTAATTGGTGGATTAAATTCATAGTTAAATTAATTGCAATGAGTTTAATTGATTGGAATATACTTGAAGTTGGATCAATTATTCAGTTTGTCGGTAAATTACGGTATTTCGAGGATTCGTCCGTAATTGTGTTTTGGCTTGAATATGTATGATGAGAATAATATATGTATATGCCATGATGTTGTGCTAATATTGATTCTCTGTGGTTAGGTTTTTAGCATTAAATTAATAATTAATTGCTTGATGTTGAAAGTGTGTGTTCATGTATAATTGACAAAAATGAGAATTAACATGAGATAGTATGGTTACTAGTGTTAATTGGATTGTGTGAATCGTAATTGATTAATTGGCCTCTTATATGTTAATGATGTGTGTGTGTGTTGTGAATGCTGTGTACAATTAGTGGATAATTCATAGAGTTGAATTATTGTGATATGCGGAAAGTTAAGATGGTAGAGATGATCTTAATTGCATATATTTGTGATATTGTACATACATTCATATCATAGTGTGCCTTGAAACACAGGTGGATTTGCTTTGAAACACAAGCGGGCTTGGATTCTAGAGTGAATCGGAAGCCGTAAACTATATGTTTACAATTGGTTGACTTTGGTCTTGTCCAGATTGGAAGTGTGGCTTAGATTCTAGAGATATGAATCGGAGGCCGGTGAAACTTAAAATTTCACATTGGTACCACATGCATAGTGTCACATGTTTCATTGAGTCACATTAGAGTTATGTGATAGTTGATTATGTGCATTATGTTGTCGTGATATGTGCATGATTCTGATAATTGATTATGTGCATTATGTTGTTGTGATAAGTGTACGAGTGAACAATTGATTATGTGCATTGATGTCGTAATGCTATGTGTATGAGTTTGGTAATTGATTATGTACACTTGGTGTTATGGTGATATTTGTATTAGTTGATAATTGAGAATGGGTGATGTTTGAATACGTAATTGGTTAAATGCGGGAATATGTGATAATTATGGCTATGTGCATAATAGAGAATATAGTATTGAGATATTATACTCTTATACTTGTTGTACGTTTAATGTATGTGATTATATTGATTAGTATCAATTTACATGATTAGGCAAGGTGTAATGTATTCCTATAATTGTTGATTTAACCATCGTATCTTACTATACTTTCTTCATAATGGTTCGTATTCTCACCCTTCTGTTTTAATGTTGCCCTCGTTTGGCGACATGCAGGTTTTGACGATTAGTAGCTTGCGTGTGACCTAGTCGGAGTTTCTTATGAGTTTTCTTGGTAATCAAGTAGTGAGTCAATGCTCTGGTCATGTAACACTGGGTAGCTTAGACGTTGAACTCATGTTCTATTTGTTTATCTATTTTGTTATAACTTGTGAACCCTTTTAATTGGTTACTTGTTGTTGAGAGGCTTTAAGATAAATATTATGACTATGGTTATCTTATGAGTTGTTTATGGAGATATGATCATGGTATGGGACATGTATCATTTATATGAAACACATGAGTATTACTTTCCGCTGTTAATGCATATTCTGGATGAATTATGATAATATGTCAGGTGTTATTTGAAATGACCAGGTGTATTGTATTTTGAGGATAAATGCTGTAGATTTTAAAAATCTTTTAGTTTTTTGAAAACGTAGATGTGATGCCCTTTTTAATTATATGCATGCTTATTCTCTGATTATATGCTTATTATTTATGGGATAAAAAGGAGTGTTACATTAGTGGTATCAGAGCATGGTCGACCAGTTGGTCAAGGTTATTAATGTCTTTTATCCTGTTGTATTTGATTCGTGTATCTGACACGATCGATACTTTTTTGTCTGGTTGTTTGGTTGTTTAGGACGATGGATGCGGGGAGGAATGTTGACATTAATGTTGAGGCAATGATGAGGTGGACTGGTGCGATTGGACAAGCGCCGCAAGAGAATGTCGGTTATGGAGAAAAGGATGAGTTCCGTACTTTTGGAGACTTTCAAAGGTGCAACCCGCCGATCTTTGAAAGAGGGTATGGACCGGACAAAGCACGTTCATGGATGAGAGAAATTGAGAAGATCTTTCAAGTCGTGAGTTGTACTGATGTACAGAAGGTACAATTTGGTACTCACATGCTGACAAAAGAAGCTGACGTTTGGTGGAGTAATACTGTGCGGAGATTTGAAAGAGAAGGTATTGAAGTTACTTGGACTCTTTTCCGTGATGCATTTTGGGAAACTATTTTCCAGAAGATGTGCGTGGAAAGAAAGAAGTGAGGTTTCTACAATTGAAACGAGAAGGAGGACAGTTTCGTGGGAAACCGTATGATAACAAGAAGGAACAATCTAGTTTTGTCATGAGGCTAAGTGGGAGAGGGACTCCTACTTCACTTAAGTGTTTCAGATGTGGTGTTGAAGGTCATCGTGTTTCTGAGTGTAAGAAAGAGGTTACTACTTGTTTCAAGTGTGGCAGGCCAGGTCACATAGTTGCTAATTGTAGAGTTGGTGCGAGGGTGACCTCTTACAACTGTGGTAAGCGAGGTCACATTCGTACCAAATGTGATAAGCAAAAGAAGGAGCAAGCGGAAGGAAAAATGTTTGTGTTGTCTGGTGGTGAGACTACTACTAAGGATAAGTTAATCTGAGGTACGTGCTTTATTATTGATAATGGTGCAATGCATTATTTCATTCTTTGGATTGTGCTATAAGATTGGATCTTGTTTTATCTGTTACGCATAGAAGTATAGTTATTGATACAACTGTTGTGGCTTTGTTTCTACTTCTTTTGCGTGTTTGAATTATCCGTTGAGCATCTTTGGTAGAGATTTTGACAATTGATTTAGTTTGTTTTTCGTTGGATTAAGTTGATGAGAATTTTGGTGTGAATTGTTTGGAGTTGAACTAAGTAATTGTAACTGTAAGAGAGATTGTGGATCTCGGTGTTGTAAGTGATTTCGAGTGCAAGTTCTGAAGGAACACTATTATAGTTTAGTAACGGTGGTTTATGTTTCATTATGATTGTCGACTGTCTATTGACAAATTGAGGACTTGATCACCCTTAATCTATTGTTGATAGGAGACGATATCGTATTGAACGAGATAGACTTGTCTTACTAATTTGGTAGCGTGTAAAGCGACTAAGGGGAATTTGAAGAGTAGATTTAAGGAATTGTTTGAGAAGAGGTTCATTGTCTGAGTGTATAGTCGTGGAGTTAAGCCTGTTTTGTCGAGTAAGAAGAAAATAAGGTTCTATCAGGTAATGTTTGAGGATGTTGTGATTCTAAGAGCGACGATGATCATGTCGAGAATTTAAGGATTACGTTATCAGTGTTGGAAGAGAATAAGTTTTATGTGAAGCTTTCTGAGTGAGAGTTTTGGTTGGAAGAAGTGAATTTTCTTGGATATGGGATTTCGAGTTGAAATGTATTGATGCAGAAATCGATAAGTGGTAGCTTATGCTACAAGGTAACTTAAAGTACATAAGAGGAATTATTCGATGTATGTATTGGAGTTGTTTGTCGTTGTGTTTTTTTTGGAGTGTAAGAGGCATTGTTTGTTTGGATAAAGGTTTGATGTGTTGAGTGATACAAGAGTTGAATATGAGGTAAACAAGACGAGTAGAATTTCGAAGGATTTTAATCTTTGGTTTGAATTACCACCCTGGAAAAGCGAAGGTTGTGGTCGATGCATTGAGTAGGAAATAAGTTTATAACTTATGTTGAGAATTCAAGAATTGGAAATCGTTGGAACGATTTAGAGAGTTGAGTTTGGTTGTGAAGCGACGTCTTCGTGTGTTAAGTTGGTATGTTGAAGCCTACTTGTGATATTTTGACAAGATTAGAGAAGGATAGAAATCAGATTTTGCAATTGGTTGACAAGATGATATTGATTAATCAAGGAAAAAGTGATAACTTTGGATTGTCGAAGATGGCGTCATGAGATGTTGTAATCGAGTTTGCATTCCTGATGGTTCGAATTCGGACAAAGAGAATTTTGGATGAAGAACATCGTGATGTTTTGAGTATTAATCATGGTGTTAAGGATGTATCGAGATTTGAGGAAATGTGTAGTGGTAAAGTATGAAGAGTGATATACCGGAATTGTGTATTTGAGTTGGATTTGTCAGGAACCGTTTCGTTTGGTTCAACAGTTATCTATTTTCGAGTGGAAGTGAGATAGTATCTCTATGGATTTTGTTTCGAGATTGATGAGGCATCGAGTAATTGTGAAGTGAGTTGGGTCAATGTGGATAGTTGACGAAATGTGCTCGTTTTATTCCGAGGAAGATGGATTATTCGATGAAGAGACTTGCTAAGTTGTGCATCGAAAGGATTGTGTGTTTACATGGTATTTTCTTTGGATATTGGAATGACATCTTTTGAAGCTTTGTATGGTCATAAGTTGTTTACAGTGATTTCCGGTAAACAACCGCTAGTCTTCCAAACTATAATAAATATGATTTGGTTACTTGCAGGATCGACTAGATTGATCCTAGGACATAGTCAAAAAGGTTGTTATTCATGATAGTTCGAATCATATCTATGGTTGGCTTGTCTCGAAATAAGAAATACTTAATCAAAGAAATAAAGATTAGCAATCACCTTGTTATACACGTAAATACAACATCAGCGAAGGGTAAGACAAAGATAAAATATAAGACAAAAACTGTAAAGTGCAATAATCTTAAAGTGCAGAAACTTAAATGCTTCGAAACTAAATAGAATGGAAATAAAGAATGCGGGAATGTAAATGACAGGAAGTAAACGAAATGCAGTAATATCTTAAGATACTTGAATAAAGAAAAATACAAATGTATTTAAATTGATGGTGGTGTCATACGTACATTTCTCAGCGAAACTCGTTCTCTTAACACTTGATACTTGAGCAATATGTGAGTGATTTGTACAGAATGAACACACAGAATCCTAACATTAAGACCCTTATTTATACTAGTTTCGACCCTAACGGTCCTACACTAATCTAATGCCACGTTGCCCGCAGAAAATTCAGGGATGCCATCTGTCTTAGTGCGGTTACATAAACTACTTCGAAATTCAAATCATCCCGCCTGAATCTTCTTTCGACGCATGGCAACATAATCAGAATCAAGAATACCACGAAAATACCCTAAGCATCAGTACTATGCATATTTCGTAAAAAAAAAACGTTTAAGTCCCCAAAGACAATTCCTTTCGAATTTAGCTTCAGTGCTAACTATCTCCGTTCCAACTTAAACCAACATTTTCGAGCATGGCCATCAGTAGCCATTTTTTATCTTAAAGATGGTCATCAGTAACCATCTTCCTTCGAACTTCAACCTTCGAAAGATATTCTTCTAAAATGAAATCTTTAGCTAACAAATTGCCCCCAATAAATGCCTGGTTCGAAAACAAGAGAAATAGGCGTTTCTTGTTATAATAAGATTTCGTTTTACTTACTTCTTAGAGTTCCAAGACTACTGACTGACGTCATAATCATTTATGACTCTGTTTCCAAAACGTCTTGTCATTTTCAAAGATGTCTTCTCATAACTTACATTCCCATGTTCTGGTCTTACTTCATGATCATTACTCCTATATACTAGGAGTAAAGCTAATAATTATTCGACCGCCGTTGGATTAAATCAACGCCTGCCGCGTGTCTCTTGGCTTTTACCCAAAAGATTTGAAAGGGTTTTCGTTAAACCTTTAAATACTTGAACTTCCATCCTCATATAACTTTCACTTCTATCTCCTCATTCTCTTCACAGAAAAGAACATCTTTGGTTACATTCAAACCTATTTCCCAAATCAAATTTACCCACGGCGTCTTCTTCAAACGTTCTTCAACCTCTTCTAAAACTTCAAAATCCTATGCAAACAGGGGATCAAGAACACATACCAAATCCAAATACTGCAGAGGCGCGCGCCATCTATGCTTCTCAGGTAATCATTCCCTTTGAACTTTCTGGAAAAACTCATGCCTTCGTGGGTCCTTGACCAGGAGAAAATAACTCCGCTTTGAACAAATTCTTTCCTGCTTATTATAAAACTAGGCCTTTAGTTAGTAAGAATAAGATAGACGATGAAGGCCACCCAGTCTCAGCAAACCCTGATAGCCCAACAGAGACTTCAATTGAAACTCCTTTGGCTTTAGAAAAAATTAGGTTAAACTATGTAACCAATTTTGTGAAAGTCTTTAGGTCAATCCCATTAGCAAAGGATCCTGACCTGTATTATGCTTGGCTAACGAAGGTAGAAAAGCAAAAAGCGCCTTTCTGGAAATAACTAGGGATTTACCATTTAATCCAATTATCCAAAACAGGTCTAGAATATAACCAAACCATGTTAGTAGCGCCAGTTTACTTCTGGGATGCTTCTCACAATACTTTTCACCTTCCATGCGGGATGGTTACCCCTACCCTCTTCGATGTAGCTGCCATTACAGGGCTTCGACCAACTGGGGAAACCTTCGACCCTAATTACATGGATACTGACACCATTAATTTTAACGAAGCAACAGTCACCTATACTGCCTTTATTCAACAATACCATAATGAAACGGACCCAAACGTTTCTGACGAAGAACACATAGCATTTCTAGCACTTTGGCTCTCGAGATGTGTCTTTTGCTCTAGGTCCATACAAGTAGCAAAAAGATATCTTTGCATGGCAAACCAGCTAAATGCTAGGATAAAGTTAAACCTAGGCCAGTTAATCCTTGGATTTCTTTATGAGAATCTTGGTGAGGCAACGGACCTTGTTAAGAACTACAAAACAGGGTCTCTTCTTTTCGCTGGTCCTTTCTGGCTGTTGCAACTATGGCTTAATGCCACTTTCGAGGCTCACCTCCCATATAAAAATGTCGTGGATGAAGAAAGTGAAACCATAAAGGATCGAACAGTAGAGGGAAACAGATTGGCTTACCTAACTCCAAAGGAAGAAAGTGGCAAACTTCGTGAAACTTTCCTGGCATTCATGATGATGTTCGCTGAACGTTATCAATTCACTCCTTCGATGGCTCCATTCGTACAACGTAAGGTGGGTCCCGAATGGTTTACTCGAGAATTTCCAGCCACTTCTCCTGATCAACAAGCTGAATCTATGGCCATTTGGGAGGCTTTCCTCACACCGAAGCTGTTATATCACCGCCTTCGATCTCCAAAAAGTCATTGCTGTCTCCTATGCTATCAACCAAATCTGGTTTCAAGACAATTTGGGCTGGTTCAACTCAAACCGAAGTGTTTGTATGACAAAAGGAATCACATGTGTCTACACACTTCGCATCTGACAGAAGATAAATATGAATCAAAAATCTCTCGATATGTTGGCATCACCAATTTGTCTCCTATTTCCTTCGAGCCTGCTTTTTATTCTACCCTAGATTTTCATCAATGGTGGACAGAATATTATTCTACACAAATCTTCGATGCTGACAGCCTTACTCGAGAACTAACTGCAGCTTTTGCTGATGTGCAGGAGAATTTCCAGAAAGGTACTTCGACTCATATTAAAGAAATTCAAGCATTTCAAAAGTTCTTTGAAACTATCTATAGGCCTGATGACCTTAGTCGGACCGTTCGTGAGGCTGCTGTTACTTTACGTGAAAAGTTTTCTACTAAACTGGATAAGTTGAAACTGCCCCCGTCTGTTCGACCAGAACTGCGTTATGAAGTGGCTTTTAAACTTAATCCTCCAAAATTTCCTCCACTGCCTAGTGCTGATTTTGGTGTGGCTTTAAGTCCTCCTTTTCCAGACTGGTTTGTGTGTGGAAATCTTATGAAAATTCTTCAGGAACAAACTAAAAAACGTGCTGAACGAGTGGTCCCGACTAAGCATACCTTGGATACTTTCAAAGGAAATCTTCATATAGATATTGAGCATGTTCGCGTTTTGACTCCAATGCCTGAAGGTTGGGGTTTAGATAATCCTTCGACTAATTCCCCCTTTTTCATTGAAATACTGATTTATATTTTGTTCACAGCTGTTGCTCGAAAGATACAAATCAAGGAAGCCCCTGTACAAAAGGGTTCTGGAACTTCGAGGAACACCAGGGCGAGTGGGAGTGACTCTGTCACCACTGGAAAAAAACCTACGGTACTTGGATACCTTATATTTCAGCTTATGAAATTTATTGAATGTCACTCACTTGGTTTTAAAATGCACTTCAGAGCTCGAAGCCTCCAGCGTATTCGAAACGAAAAACTCCTCCAACAGCCGACTCAGACGATGAAGATAAATCTCCTCCTCACACCAAACAAACGATAAAGAAAAGACAAAAACCTGCTATCCCTTCAGCCAAAGGAAAGGGACCCGGGATTTCGAAGCTCACCTCTTCGAGTGACAAGCTGTCTTCCGAGGACTCACCCTTGAAGGCTGCTAGCACTATCCCCATTATGGAGAGTCATAACTCTAGTCCAGACAACATTCCGACCAAGGTATTTTGGGTTTCATCATTTAATCATTTCTTTACATTCTAATTTTAATGATTAAGCTCACATTTTTACCTTGTAAATGTAGGATGATGCTGGTACCCGCTACTTCTGATCTCAAAGCCTCAAGTTTACACATTGACCTTGACAAACTTCGAGGTAAATATCTGCTCTTTCGAATGACAGATGAATTTTCTGCCGTTTCGTTTTAATCTATCCTGATTGTACATCTCAGGTGTTTCTCAACACGAATCTCATGTGCTTTCTCCAGTTCTCGAAGACACTCAACCTCTTGCAACCATCATGCCGACTGCGTCTGTTGAAGAAAGCCATTCAAATGATGAATCTCCACCCACTCATCAAGATGAAACTATGGAGGAAAATCCGCAATGTTCGAATAGTGGTAACACAGCTGGACAACCAACTGGCAGCGAAGACACTATATCTGAACAAGATGCTGCAGAAGAAACTTCCAAACTGGCTACACCTGGTTCTAATGAAATTTCGAACCTTGGAACTACGGTCAGTCCTGTGACTACTTCAAAGCAAGCTCCTGCGATGCCTACTCCCTCAGAACTAGAGCAACTCAAGAAGACTGATCCTGTGAGCTTCCTCAAGACCATGATGAGTATCGATAGCTCTTCGTCTCTTGGAACTTCTTCGACTGTCTTGGCAGGTACTGGTGACAAGGATGATATTACTAAACTCCTTCATCAGATAAGAGAGAGGTTCTTTGAAACCAACCTCATCGAAGCTCTCAGCAAGGATTCCACCAAATATTATGGCCTAAACAACCTTCTGAAGAAAGTGGATTTACTTCTTGTTCCGGTGGAAATCTCAGAAGTAATTGTCTTATTGAGTTCTCTTATTGAACAACTCCAATCTAATCTCCTTCGAAAACGGGTTATTGACGGACAACTCACAGTGAAAATGACTTCTCACAGTTCTGCATGGGAAGCTGCTAACGATGCAACGAAGAGAGTTGAAACCCTTAAGCTCAAGCGTTCGAAGAACCAACGAGAATATGAAGAGTGTGAGACAAATATCAAAGCCTGGAAAAAAGAAATTGAGCAACTTAAAGGGAAGATAAAGGATGCCCAGTCTCGTCAAGTAGAAATCCAGAAAACCAATCAAGATGAATTAACTGAAGTCGCGCAGTCAGGGATTCGACACCTCGAGACGGCACAACAGCTAGTGCCAGAGATCGAAGAACTGAAAAGACAACAGGCATTGATCGAACGTCATATGTCCTTATGGGAGATCCAGTACTCGAAGATAAAAGATAACCTTCCCAAAGATTTTAATTAGTTGCTTCGAACCTTGTACTTTTTTTTGTGTTGCGTACTTATCTTGTTTTGTAATCAAATTTCTCCAAGAATATATATATATATGTGCAACTTTATCTTTCAATCTCCCCACATATTTTATTTTGCAATTATCATAAGTAATGTCTTAGCAATTCTCCAAAATTTGCCAAAATATACTTTTTCCACTGTCACAGTAATTCTAATAAATGTAACCACGTGACATGATTATCCTTCGCAGCCCTTTGAGCCTAGACTTGACGTTTCTACTACTCTTAGCCGTAACCATCATTGAAAGCTGACGTCACCTTTTCCAAAACGTCTATTTGAGACGTGCGTGCATCAGTTCTCATCATGATTACATTTCAACTTCCAAGGGCGGGAAACGGCGGAAGCCATAACTTCTCTTTGGAATACCAAACGCAGTCCAATCAAACATTAAAACGAACCGTTCCTCTACTGCCAACTTATTCTATGTAAAGGGTTGGCATTCCACTTCTTCCTTCACACTTTCTTCAATCTTTTGCCCAAAATTTCCGTTTCTTCTTGCATCCTTTCAAATACAGAGTCAGATAAAACCTTCTCCAACCTTTTCTTGTCCAAATGGCACTACCCCTAACTTATGCTAACATCAGGGCTTGCATCAAGAAAGAATTCAGAATCTCTGAAGAAGAACTTAATGAAAACTTTATCAATATCGGTGCCCTCTTTGCTAACCAGGAGCTTGACTTTTACCATGAAATCTTGGAGGGATCTGTTTATCCCAATATGTTAGCAGACTTTTGGATGTTTGCGTCTCTGCGCATAGATCCGGAAGGCAGAACCACTATTGTCTCTGAGGTTCGAAGGGCCCATATCACTATCACTCCTTCCACCATCTCCAACCTGCTGAGATGAAATAACTCTGGGGAGACTTTTGACGACAATACCTTCAACATGACCACTCATCTCATGTTGAGGACTCTTATGGATAATGATCCTTTTAGCGCCAAGGTCATTAGGGTTTGGCACCAACTCCTCGTGGGCAACTTTCGTCCACGAAACCATGATCAAAATAGCATCATGGTGGAGGATTTGGAGTTTATACTCTGTGCCCTCCGTGGGAAGAAAATTAACTTTCCTCTGATGATTTTCAAAGGACTTGTTGAAGCCGTTTCCATGGCTGCTGCTCGGCAAGGTGTGGTAACATGTCTTTCATATGGAAGACTCTTGTCCTACATGTTCCTTAAAAAGGGAATAGTAAGAAGGATGCGTAGATCTGGATCCTTGGACATGTTCGAGGCGGAAAGCTTGCCCCTGCTGTCCCTAGAGGGTTTAGATCAAAGGATCAACTAGGAGGTGGGTTGTTTTAGGCTTCATATTTTGAATTTTGTAATCCTCAATGTTCTTAGGAACCACCTTCTATGTAACGAATGTACTCCTTTGATATTAATGATAAATATTTTGGCATTTCTTTGGCTTCTTACTGTATTTACCATGCATGTTTGTTTGAACATACAGCCATTTTGGGGTTAGTTCAACCATTTTGGCCTACGTAATATACTTCGAATATCTACGTTTTTGTAAGAATCTTTACTTCATGCATGCTTGGTTTATATCTTTTCAGATACTTTCCATTTACCCTTAAAATCCTACGATCTTCTGCCAATTCTTCTATTTCATAAGCGTTATTTGAAAACACTCTCAAGATTCGAAAGGGTCCCTCCCAATGTGGGGACCATTTACCAAGTGCTTGATTCTTTCGATCTATAGGTAAAATAGCTTTCCAAACTAAGTCATTATTAATAAACGTTTTACCTTTCACCTTTTTATTGTATGCTCTGGACACTCTTTCTTTCTTTCTGTCTTTTTATCATCTCCAATGCTCGAAGTATGTCTTCGTCCAAATCTACTAATTCATTCATCATCAATTCCCAATACATGTTTGGAGGAATTTCTGCCTGTCTTTGTATCCGAACTGACTGCAAATATATCTCGATTGAGAGTACTGCATCATGTCCAAATGTCAGTTGGAAAGGCGTTGTGTTTGTAGCTTCTTTTGGAGATGTTCGACAAGCCCAAAGTGCTTGGTCCAAAGTTTTATGCCAGTTCTTGGGTTTTTTCCCTACATGTTTCTTTATGAGACCAATTATTATTTTATTTGCTGCATCGACTTGTCCATTTTCCTGAGCATAGTAAGGTGTAGAGGTAAATAATTTGAACCCCATTTCTTTGGCGAAGTCTTGCATCTTTCGCCCAGTGAACACTGATCCTTGATCTATGGTTATACTCTCTGGGATTCCAAATCTGTATATGATGTGTTTTTGAATAAACTCAATCACAGCCTCCTGATCCACATTCGCAAGTGGTATCGCTTCGACCCATTTTGTGAAGTAATCTATTCCTACCAAAATGTACCTTTGACCTCTAGAAGACTTGGGGTGAATTTCTCCAATTAAGTCTAATGCCCAACCTCTGAAAGGCCATGGTTTTATTATTGAACTTAACTCATTTGCAGGGGCATGTTGAATACCTGCATGCTCTTGACATTCTTGACAACCTTTTGCAAATTCTATGCAATCTTTTAACATAGAGGGCCAATACATTCCGTATCAAAACAAAAGTCATTTCATTTTGTGCCCTGCTTGGTGCGCACCACATGCACCGCTATGCACATTTGAAAGAGCCAAATACGCTTCCGCTTCGCCCAGACACTTTAGTAAAACTCCTTCAGGGGTTTTCTTAAACAATTCATTTCCCATTAAGAAGTATGATAAGGCCCTATATTTTACCTTTCTATCCGTGTCTGTCGAAGGATCTTTCAAATAATTCACAATTGGACTTCTCCTGTCTGTGTCTGCCAAAGAGTCTATATTCAAAACTTCAAACTCTTGTTTGTTGGCAAAACCTAATTGTGAGTTCTCCAAGTAACTTGGGGAGAGCCTAGTAGTCATCGCCTTGCCTCTTACTTCGATCAATTCTTCTAGTTTTTCTTTTGATACCCTGTATCCTGAGGCTAACTGTGCCAAATCATTCGCTTCTTGATTTTTCAACCTGGAAACGTGATTTAGATCCACGTACTCGAATTTTTTGAGCAGCCTATTTGCTATGACAAAATACATGATCAGATTTTCTTTGATACACTTGTATTCTTTCTTCAACTACTTAATCACTAGTTCAGAGTCTCCTTTAATTTCGACTCTGGTTGCCCCCAATTCTAGCAAAGCCTCAAGTCCAGCAATCAATGCTTCGTATTCAGCTTCGTTGTTGGAGCATAAGGGACCTTCAATCTTATACTTGAGCTTTGTTGGAATTCCATCAGGAGAAATTATTAGTATTCCAACGCCAGTCCCTTCTTTATGGGTTGAACCATCGATGTATAGCTTCCAAGGTTTCAATTCTACGTATTGTTGAGGACTTTCGACCACTGCATGGTCAATAATGAAATCTGATACAATTTGACCTTTCATTGCTTCAAGGGGTTGAAATATCAAAGAGTACTCAGTAAGGGCCAACGCCCATTTGCCAATTCGACTATGCAATATAGGCTTTGATAGCATGTGTTTAATCACATCACAATGAGACAAAACATAAACATCAACTGGCTTTATATAATACTTTAGTTTGACACAAGAGAAATATAAACAAAGGCAGAGTTTTTCTATTTCACTATACCTAGTCTCTGCATCATTGAGTACCCTACTTAAGTAATAAGTGGCTCTTTCGATGCCATTATCATCTTCTTGAGCTAACATGCTACCTATTGTATTATGTGACGCTGAAATATACAGGCGCATGTGTTTCTTCCCATTTGGGGGAGATAAGATTGGTGGCCGCATCAAGTATTGCTTTATCTTCTCGAAAGCTTCTTGATGTTCAGCACTCCATTTGAACTTTCCTTGCTTCATTCGAAGTAGGGGAGAGAATGCTTGCGTGCGTCCACTCAAGTTGGAAATGAATCTTCTCAAGAAGTTTATCTTCTCCAGTAAAGACTGTAATTCTTTCTTCGTGGATTGAGGCTTCGTTTCCATAATAGCCTTTGTTTTATTTTGATTAATTTCTATTCCCTTTTTGTGGACCACGAAACCTAGGAAATCTCCAGCCTGCACAAAGAAAGCACATTTAAGGGGGTTCATCTTCAAGCAATGTTTTCTCATTCTTTTGAACGATTGGCTCAGATGGTCAAGATGACTGTTATCCGACACAGATTTCACCACAATGTCATCTATGTATACTTGCATGAAAGTTTCTATAAAATCGTGGAATATAGAATTCATTGCTCTTTGATAAGTTGCCCCAGCATTTTTTAGACCAAAAGGCATTACAACCCATTCATAGGTGCCTATGGCCCCTGGGCAGCGAAAAGCTGTTTTAGACACATCTTCTTCTGCAATGAAGATTTGGTTATACCCAGAATATCCATCCAACATACTTAGGTATTCGAAGCCTGCGGCTGAATCTACTAACATTTCTGCCACAGACATGGGATATTCGTCTTTAGGCGTTGCTTCATTAAGATCGCAAAAATCTATACATACTCTTAATGAACCGTTCTTTTTAATAACCGGCACAATATTAGCAATCCATTCGACATACCTCGTGGTTCTGATGAACTTGCATCGTAGAAGTCTTTCGACCTCTGCTTTGATCTTCGAATGAATTTCTGGTGCGAACCTCCTAGGAGTTTGCTTGATGGGCTTTTTTCCTTCCATTATGGGCAACTTTAATTCGACCAAATCTCGCCCTAGACCAGGCATCTCGTCGTAATCCCATGCAAAGCAATTTTTGTTCTCCTTCAACAACGCGATGACTTTTGCCTTCAGCGTTGGCGCCAGTTTCGCACTGATATATGTTACCCTCTTCTGATTTCCATCTCCGAGATTTACTTCTTCGAGTGGATCTTGGGCTAACATTTTGATATTTGCCCCCATTGGGTCTTTCTCGAATCCCAAAGGCTCTTCGTCGTAGATTGCGTCTAATCTTTGACTCGATCCTTCTCCTGAGATCACTTCGTCTTGACCTGGATCTTCAAGGGATTGAGGGATCATGTGTATCCCCGAATCTGTCGTTTCTTCCTTTCTTAGAACTGCGTTAACCATCATGTTTGATAATTCGGCTTCAAGAGCCGTTTTTCTTTTGTTCTCGGCTATATAAGCCGAAATCTTTTCGAAGAAGGACGACTCAAACATCGACAACGTCATCATCCCAGCCTGTTGGCCGTATTGGTGGTGAATGCTTCGCTGGTGGGATATCTTCTGGACCATCCATTATCTCTCTATTCCATTGGAATCCATTAGGATGTAAAGACAAATAGTACAAAGCATTTCTGTTTGGAGTGTATATGTCTTCAGCAGCATGACAAGGTCCTATGTTCGCCAGATTCCTGTCGAAGCTAGTTTTATTGACCTGATTGACTTCAGCCATGCAGTAACTTTGATCTCCTTTGATGTTCTCTACTATACCATCTGCTCTCCAAATGGTTAATCTTTGATGCATCGTCGAAGGCACAGCCACCACTCCATGGATCCACTCTCTTCCAAGCAACAGATTATAATTAGCCTTTGCTGGTATCACCATGAACATCGTTGGCCTAGTGACGGAACCCACAGTTAAATTCACTTGAATTACTCCTAAAGTTTGCCCTATCTTGCCTTCATAGTTGGACAGAACCATGTTATGTGGTCTTATATCAGTATCGAACATACCAATTCTCTTCAGCATATATTGGGACATTAGGTTCAGTGCTGCCCCCCCATCCACTAAGACTTTGTTAATGCCAACATTCTCAATGTTGGCTCTTATGTAGAGTGGTTTCAAATGATTCCTCATACCTTCATCAGGCCTTTCGAAGAAAGCGTTCTGCTCTTCGACTGCCCCATTGTTCAGCACATAGTAACACACAGGTCTGTGTCTTGCCATCTCTTCCTCATCAGCTTCCTCACAATCTTCAACTTCTGTTTCTTGGTTAAACTCGTGAGGGAGTACTGACACAACATTGCAATTGAGATTTATAGACGATACTCCGTCTGAGTCAAAGTCATTCGTTAGCCTATCGTCTTCCTTCCAAGGGCTGGAATGCATCTTTTCTTCTTCTTTCTCATTTTCAGAATCGAACAACTTACGCTCCACTGGAGGTTTACTTGTCCTTTCCCCCTGCATTGGGATCTGATTGCTACTTGATTCTCTAGTCCCTTGGTTTGTATTCCCTTTGGGCCTTCTTCATCCTCTGGTGCCTTCTCCATTGGGACATGGACATAGGATTTTTGCCTCTGTAGTTCTCCAATCTGTACATCTCTCGATTGGAAGTCTGGAATTGCTTCCTATATGCCATTGCAGTTCTTCCTCCTTGGTCCCAACTTCGCCATTTGTTGGTTCTGGTACCAGCTTGCATTCATCTATCCCTGGGTATGTCTGCAGGAACTTTAAATGTGGCCCTTCGAGCTCTAGGGTGTGGGCTGTCAGGCCTCCTTGATGGGGTCCGGTTGTCGAACCCATACAAGTTAGGACGAAGTCCCTGAGTTTCTCGACCCATGTAGAGATACACCCTTTCGAATGATCTTGCTAGTAGTTCGTCATAGACTGCACCACATCTAGGGCACAGTGCAACTTCGGAGTTGTCATTGTGACATCTGACTAAAAAACCAACCAAGCTTTCTTCAAACCTTGGGTATACTTTCAGCAACAAGTTTCCTCCTCTCCAAGGCTGCTCCATTCTTTCTCGTAGGGCCCTCTCGAAATTGGCTTGAACCTTTCGATTTAACATAACTGAACATCTTGGGCACATCAACCTTTTTCCACCATTTTTCACATGGCAATCCCAGAGATAATCCTTTAGACTGTTTCCCCTTGGCGGGATTTCAATGTTTCCTTTCTCCCTTATCAGCCATTTTTCTAGTTCTTCAATTTCAGATAAAGGGCGTCTAACGTTGACCATGTTAACACCTGCCGGAGGAACCTCAGAAATTCGTATCTGCTGAAGCTTTACTGTGAGGTCTGCAATGGCCTCATTTGTTTTTCCTTTCAAATCTTCAGTCATTTCAGCATCAAAGGATCCTTCAACATCAGTATTGAAGATCGGATTGGCATTTAGGCCTTTAGTAGCCTGCTTTCCACCTGCAATTATCTCCGATTCAGCAGCATCAATTTCAGATACTTCCACCATGTTGACATCAAGTGGTTCACACAAGTTAGTGTCAGCCACATTCAAAGGGTCTGCGTCAACCTTCATAAGGTTTTTGGTTTTGTCAGCGAATTTCAGACGTCCATCCTTGATAGCATTCTGAATTAGATCCCTGAAAAGAAAACATTGTGAAGTTTTATGGCCTAAAATACCATGGTATTTGCAAAAACCTCGCTTCTTCCGTTGTTCTAACGGAGGAGTTTTTGAATTGGGAGGTACTATCATCTGGCCATCTTTTACTAATAAATCAAATATTTCGTCACATTTAGTGACATCAAATGCATAAGTCTTCTTAGGGAATCTATCGCTCTTATCATTCTTTACTGGATTCTTTCCATTAGAAGGGGTGAGCAATTAGCAATAATAGGGTGGAGCCTCTTTTAACTCAGCAAGATCTATTTCGACCTCTTCCATGTCGTATGAATCTTCGAAAGGTTCGCCATCACCGTCGTCTGCTTCGACGTATGCTACTCTCTCCTTCTTATAACTCTTACTTGCTCTGGCCTTTTCTGCTTTTAACCGTTCGACCTGTCGAACCCTGTCTGCCAATTGGGCCATATCTCTCAGGTATTGAGTATCCAGTTTCTTTCGAATTGAATAATCTAGGCCACCTATAACACCCCAAATCTACCCAACAGTTAAAATAAAATCAGAGTGCCAAAATTTCAAACAAAATTTGAGGTATTACACTTCGACGTGAAAATAGACAGCATAAACATTCATTTTAACAGATATATAACACTCATGCAATCAAATGAACCTATAATTGACGAGTAAAATCTTCAAAACAATTCAACTTTATTTAAATAAATTCGCAGCGGATTCAACTTTAAAACTCCAAACAAAACATAGCATCTTTGCTCAACAACTTAAACCAAATAAAGCATAAACCAAACCAAACTTCTCAAAGTATCAACTGAGTTCCAAAATAACAACAAAAATCAAATAAGTGTTCATTCCCCCCGAGTGCTACGTATCAGAGCAAATGACACCCACTCGAACTATTAGCGATAACAGCTACTCTCCTTGGTTACCTGCACGTTACCAACAGAGGGTAACATTCAAACAGAAGGGGTGAGATATCAAATAATATAAACAAAAGTATGATATTTGATATATTAGACTAAGATCATACAATTTTCACCACTTCTCAACAACATATAACAACAATTCGACAAAACACCATAATAGTAACAACAACTTCAAAATGCAACTCAAATGTGACTCGACTGTGCAAATGCATGTGGTACCATCGGAGTAAAACTCCCAACTTAAAATGTGCCAGGTTATCGAGGAATCAACAAGGCATAAGCCTTCAACTTTCAACTTTTACCAATCCAGGCCAACTTGATTGAGCATTCGCTCCAACTTAGAAAATGCAATGTATGCGACTCTTATGGATGGCATACAAAAACAATAACAAAGACAACATAAATATGCATCAACCGCATCAACTTAAATCAACATTGGTCATACGACCTACAACTCAAATATGCCCATATATTGGGACAAAATCAACTTATTCAACTGTACCTGCAAAACAATGCATTCGACGTAATTTCAACAAAACAAACCAACCAAAAATACCTACTAATACATACTAACTACCCCGACAAATTTTGCCTAATTCCGAACAACTAATTTTTACGCTTAATTCGGCTTATTCGGCTAAAACGGTATTGTTTTCAACAAACTGTTATTACTACTAATTAATCTTAATATTCTATTAAATTTGGTTTACAAATACAATTAATTTTCTACTTCTAAATCAACACTGTTACTGAAAATTCTATACTGATAAAGGAATGGAACTGATATTATTGTTCTGCTAAATTACCTCTTCTACTAAAAATACTATTTTTACTACCTACTGTTACTACTCCTACCAATTAATTAATTAATTATGTAAATATACACTACTTTATTTTAGTGATTCTTCATGTAATCAATACTCTGACTATTAAGAAAACAATGGAGTGTATTATCCAATTAAAGCCAACATATACTACTATAGGTACTAAACTACATGTCTAAAGAACCACTCCTCTAGTTACTACATTATGCCATAATAATTGGTACTACCTCTTTCAATGTGATAATATATATTATATCTCTCAAAATCATGTCTACACCAAAGACACACCACCACTTGACATAACAAAACAAAATCATGAAGTAACCCCCACCAAATCCACTACCAGTCGGCAGTTCATTCATTCTGCATTTTTTTTCTTTCCAGTACTATTTTACAGATTCCAACTACAAATTTTTATTCTCAATTATAATTTCCAGATTCAAACACATCTCACACAACAATAAATTTCAGTAGAAACAACCTTATTATTAACATAAAATCAACATTGCACAATAGAGAATTATATAACCCCAATCCTACATACCAACTATCATAATCCCAGTTATAAGATTCGAACCCCACCCTTACCTGATTGGATTGAAGGTAGCTCGAACTTTTCCGGTTGAATCTGAAAATTTGATTTTGACAGCAACTCTCCTAATTTTCTCCTCTCCCAATTTGCCTCAAAACCCTTATTTTGGATATTGTTTGATATAAGCTACGTGAAATGTTTTTTTTTTCTTTTGATTGGCTGCTACCTCTAAATTTCTAATATAGCATAACAAATATAATAATAATAATATAACTAAATATTATATGGGCTACTACATGTCTTAATGGGCCTACTTTACGATACCCCTAATTTTGCTATTTCTCACATACAACGAAACTCAATTATATTTGGTCTAATCTTAATTACTCAGAAAATTCCCAAAACGCTAAATATTGTTCTATTAATATTTATAATACTAAAAATATTAAAATTCTTGACTAACTATTGCTCCGCTATCCCGAACTAATACCAACTGAATCGTCCCAAAACGCAAAAATTTCAATTAATGTCACAAATGACTAAATTAAGCAAATAATCGTTTTTCCGGGCGTTACAACTCTCTCCCACTTAAAAGATTTTCGTCCTCGAAAATTTACCTGACTCAAACAACTCTGGGTAGGAGTCCCGCATCCTGCTTTCCAGTTCCCAAGTCATGCTTTCTCCAGCAGCTCCCGACCAAACTACTTTCACCAAAGCAATATCCTTGCCTCTGAGTGTCTTTGTTTCACGATCCTCAATTCGTACCGGCATCGTCTCCACGGTGAGATTATCTCGTACTTGCACATCATCCATGTGAATCACATGTGACGAATCAGAAACATACTTGCGGAGTTGCGATACATGAAACACATCATGCAAATTCGAAAGGTTAGGCGGTAACGCCACTCTATAAGCCACATTTCCAACTCTTTCCGATATTTGATACGGGCCAATAAAACGAGGAGTAAGCTTCTTAGATTTCAATGCTCTTCCAACACCAGTCACAGGTGTAACTCTCAAAAACACATGATCACCAGCTTGAAACTCCAAATCCTTTCTCCGCTTATCATGGTAACTCTTCTGTCTACTCTGAGAAGCTTTCATCTTCTCCCGAATCAACTTCACCTTCTCAGTAGTTTCTCGAACAATTTCTGGTCCAAGTACTACACTTTCTCCAGATTCATGCCAACATAGCGGAGTCCTACACCTCCGACCATACAACGCCTCAAAAGGTGCCATTCCAATACTTGAATGGTAGCTATTATTATACGTGAACTTGATCAACGGAAGATAAGTATCCCACGAACCTCCCTGCTCAAGAACACATGCCCTCAACAAATCCTCTAAGGACTGAATAGTTCTCTCAGTCTGACCATCTGTTTGCGGATGATACGCCGAACTCAATCTCAATTTAGAACCCAACGCCTCTTGCAGACTCTTCCAAAAATCAGAAGTAAACCTTGGATCTCTATCTGGCACAATACACATAGGAACGCCATGCAACTTTACAATTACTCTCGTATAAATCTCTGCTAACTTCGCAACTGGAAATGTGATGTTAATAGGTATAAAATGAGCCGACTCCGTAAGCCTATCAACAATCACCCATATCGAATCATATCCTCTTACAGTATTAGGTAATCCCGTCACGAAATCCATCGAAATGCTATCCCACTTCCATTCCGGAATTTCCAATGGTTGCATCAATCCCGCAGGCTTCTGATGTTCAACTTTCGACTTCTGACAAGTCAAACAAGCATAGACAAATTGCGCTGTATCACGTTTCATCCCAGGCCACCAAAACAAATTCTTCAAGTCTTGATACATTTTAGTAGCTCCTGGATGAATGCTCAAATTACTTCGGTGACTCTCTTCAAGAATCATCTCCTTCATTTCTACATCATCGGGAATACAAATTCGATTGCGAAATCTCAACACACCATGCGAATCTAACTTAAAATCACTATTCTCCAATTGATCGATTCCAACCATCGAATCTACCAACTTCACATCAAGCTTCTGAGCTTCTCTAATGCTGTCCAGAAACTCATTATTAATTTTGAGCATACCCAACATTACACTTTGAGGTGTCACTTCGCAAACCAAACTCATATCTCTAAACTGTTCAATCAATTCTAACTCCTTAACCATCATTGCCGACATGTGCAAAGTCTTCCGGCTTAAAGCATCAGCTACAACATTTGCTTTACCCGGGTGGTAATTCAAACCAAAGTCATAATCCTTTAGTAACTCCAACCACCTTCTTTGCCTCATGTTCAATTCCTTCTGATCAAATAGATACTTCAGACTCTTATGGTCGCTAAACACTTCAAATCTAGAACCATAAAGATAATGCCTCCAGATCTTCAACACAAACACAACTGCAGCAAGCTCTAAATCATGCGTAGGATAATTCTTCTCATGAATCCTCAACTGTCTTGACGCATAAGAAACAACTTTATCATTCTGCATAAGTACGCCTCCTAAACCCATCTTGGAAGCATCACAATAAACCACAAAAGATTTTCCCGGATTAGGTAACGTCAACACCGGAGCCATCGTCAACCTCTTCTTCAATTCGGTAAAACTCTCTTCGCATTGAACATCCCACACAAAAGCTTTGCCCTTACAAGTTAACTTCGTCAACGGAAGTGCCAATTTAGAAAATCCTTCAATAAACCTTCTATAGTAACCAGCTAATCCCAAAAAGCTTCTAATCTCGGTAGCCGACTTTGGAGTTTCCCATTGCAACACAGCATCTACTTTAGATGGATCCACAGCAATTCCACTACCCGATATAACATGTCCGAGAAAACTTACTTCCTTAAGCAAAAATTCACACTTGGATAACTTCGCATACAACTTCCTCTCTTTCAGTACTTGCAATACAATCTTCAAGTGTTCAACATGTTCTTCTTCTGTCTTGGAATAAATCACAATGTCATCAACGAACACTACAACAAACCGATCCAAATAGGTGTGAAAGATACGATTCATATACTCCATAAATACTCATGGCGCATTAGTAACACCGAAAGGCATTACCGAATATTCATAATGTCCATATCGAGTCCTAAACGCCGTCTTTTGAATATCTTCATCCTTCACTTTAATCTGATGGTAACCTGATCTCAAATCAATCTTACTGAATACACAAGCACCCACCAATTGATCCATCAAGTCGTCTATTCTTGGAAGCGGATACTTATTCTTAATTGTCACTTTATTCAACTGTCTATAATTAACACAAAGTCTCATACTTCCGTCTTTCTTCTTTACTAACAACACTGGAGCTCCCCACGGCGATACACTTGGTCTCACAAACTTCTTCTCAAGTAAGTCCTCCAATTGTTTCTTTAACTCAGCCAATTCAGACGCTGACATTCTGTACGGTGCCATAGAAACAGGTCTGGTACCAGGTACAAGATCGATTGTAAACTCAACTTCTCTTTCAGGTGGTACATCAGGAATTTCATCGGGGAAAACTTCAGGAAAGTCTCTCACTACTTGCACTTCATCAATTACAGCTTGGTTCTCCACTGATAATATAGCCATCAATGAAAACATTTGAGTTTCTTCGTTCTGCATCAACTGTCGCAATTGTTTACCTAACAACAAACTAGCTTCCTCTTCTGGAATAGAAAACCTCACCGACTTATCATAACAATTAATATGAACATGGTTATGCTCTAACCAGTTCATACCTAAAATCACTTCTAATCCCCTTAAAGGCAAACAAACCAGATCAACAGCAAAGTCTGTGTCGAAGATCGACAAAGGACACTTTAAACACACGAGAGAAGTAGTCACCGATCCCTTAGCTGGAAGATCGACAACCATCTCTCCATTCATAGTAGACAACGCAAGACCCAATCTTTCAACACAATCAGCAGCAATAAAACAATGAGTAGCACCAGTATCAATAATAGTAATTAAAGGCGTACTATTTATGAAACAGGTACCTCTAATAAGTCTGTCCTCATTGCCTGTCTGGGTACCAGCCAAAGCAAACACTTTCCCACCAGCTTGTGCCTTCTTCGGTTTCTGACACTGATTACCAATATGTCCTTCCTCATCACATTTAAATCAAACCATCTCTTTATGCTTACAATCAGACATTGCGTGTCCAGTCTTACCACAACGGAAACATTTCTTAATCTCAGCATTACAAACATTACTCTTGTGGCCAGCTCTTCCACATTTGAAACAGACAATGTTAGCAGGAGCGTCTCCCCCACTAGTCCTCTGACCTGGAGCAGCTCTCTGTTTACCCTTACCAGTTGGAGCATCATAAGGCTTGCCACGATGCTGATGTTGCTTGCCCCTCCTGTCACTAACAATCTTGTAGTGAGCATTATTATCCTCATCAAAAATTCTGCAACTGTCAAACAAATTAGGAAAGATACGAATCTTCTGATACCCAACAGCTTTCTTGATCTCAGAGCGCAATCCGTTTTCAAACTTGATGCACTTTGAAAACTCAGCACCTGCTCCATCATAATACGGGTAGAACTTAGCCAACTCAGTGAACTTTGCAGCATATTCAGTCACTGACATAGTCCCCTGTTTTAGCTCATGAAACTCAATCTCTTTCTTACCCCGAACATCTTCAGGATAGTACTTTCTCAAAAACTCTCTGCGGAACACAACCCAAGTGATCTCTTCACCTGCCACCTCCAATCTCTGGCGAGTCTCTAACCACCAGTCATCAGCTTCGTCTGCTAGCATGTGAGTACTGTCGCACGCTCGCGAAAATGAACAGAGTCGCCACCAATATATTTATCCCATAAGGGAAAGGAATATCAGAAAACCTGGAATAAGGATAAGAGAAGGTCTTGCGACCAGAGATAAGGTACGGGAGTCGGTTACGCAAGGGGAAGGTATTAGCACCCCTCACGCCCATCGTACTCGATGGTATCCACCTATGTTTGTTCTATTCTAAGGGTGTATAAATCTAAAGCTTAATTACTAAGGGAATGCATGCAAATGAAAGAAAAGAAACACGGGGAAAATAAGGTTTATAAATAGTTGTGCTCGTTCAAGCCCCGCGACTTGATGCCTACGTATCCTTTTCAGGAATCAGAGCGCCGTAGTTCGGCTCTTTAGTTTTTTATTTGTTTTTGTGTTTTTTAGTGGACGAAGTTACATTCGCACTCCGCTGCTCGACCTCTGGAGTCTTAAGCTGGGAATGGAGCGGAAATAACGTGTCCGATTAAAGAATGCCTCGGAGGCGAGATGAAGAAGAGATTTTGAACGTTTCGAGTGGAACCCTAAAGCAAGGGAGACTCGAGTTGCTCTTTGGTTTGCGTTTTTTAGAAATTGGGAACTTACGCTCGAATGGTTCCCTAAAGCAAGGGAGATCCAAGCACTCGAAC
Source organism: Vicia villosa (assembly GCF_029867415.1). Classification (NCBI taxonomy): domain Eukaryota; kingdom Viridiplantae; phylum Streptophyta; class Magnoliopsida; order Fabales; family Fabaceae; genus Vicia; species Vicia villosa. Next base: position 141,468,864 of record NC_081180.1, read on the forward strand.
GTTCCCTAAAGCAAGGGGCGTTCAAGCTTCCATTCCCTTTTTTATGATTTTCACTTTTTTATTAATGTTTTTTAAGTGTTTTCTTTGTATTTTTTATGGGAAATTAAGTCGAGTATTTGTTAAGTGTTTTAAAGTTGAAAAGGAAAAGAAACTAGCCTAAGAAAAACTAGCCTAAGTATGAAGGGAATTTCTAAGTCCTAATGTTGTCATGGTTTCTACCTAAAGGTTAGGAATAAAAGAACATGAAAATAAAGTCACAATTAGAAGTCAATAGTGAGTGACACAATGGTACAAAAATTGGCATGCAAGCATATAGTAACAAGTCAAAAATATAGTACAAAACGAATTAAAAATACTACTATTTTTATATATTGATTTCATGGTAGAAATTGAATTACAAGTCAAGTAAAAGGACTAGAAAACAAATAGCCTAAAAACTACTATTTTTAGTGATTATTTTTTTATGTCAAAAAATTGTGTTAAAAGTCTAAAAAGAAAATCATCAACTTGTATTTTTATTACCTAAAAAAATAAGAAAAGACTAAGTAAGAGAATTCTAAATTCTAGCAATTTTTGTATGAATCAGGGGGTGTGAGATGAATACAGTATTGTAAGGAGCACTTAGGGCGCAGGCCCAGCCCAAGGGCGTTTTTGGTTCAGCATTTTTGTTGCCAAAAGGTGGTTCATGGGCCTCAGGGGGTGCAGAGAACAATTTCGTTACAGGCCCATAGTTATTATTATAGTCCAAGTTCAGATTTCATTCAATATCCATTAATCAGATTTCACATTTAAACCTAACTAATAACAATTAATCAGACTTTATGGTACCATTAATCAGGTTTATTTCATATTCAATCTTAAATTAAAAGATAAAAAAAAAAGATGAATTAAAATAAAATAAAAATAATTATGAAAAGAGGATTTTAGGGTTACCGCAAGTGACGTTCCCAATTCTTCTTTCAGTCTTGGCTCTTAGCTCTCTCTTCTTCAAAGGATCGCAGCGGCGCTATCTCCCTTTACCTCCGATCATGGCCTAACGCCACCGTGAACAACACACCCACTCTTCCCTCGGTTCGCTTCTGACTTCATCTCTCTCAAACCTCATCTCGTCCTCACACAATCAAAGCCGACATCCCTTCTCAACGTCTGGAACAAAGACCACCGTCGAGAGGAGGAGAATATCAGATGGGAGCGAAATAAACGCAAGGAAATGATGAATTTCTTCAGATGAGTTCTTGCTTTCTCTCGTTTCTTCTTCTTCTTGTTCTTTTTTCTGGATTTGTTCTTCTGAGTTGTTGATAGCGTCGTGTCTTTGCGGTTGTTCGTAGAGGAAGCAATGAAGCGTCATGGATGAAATTGCGATGAAGATGATGATTTGCGAAGAAGGCAGAGCGTGATGATGAGGAGGTTGATCGCGGAGATGAAACGATGTTGGTGATGAAGAAGGTTCGGGAGATTTTTATTGAAGCTTTCCGTGTTGAAGTATGAAGGACGAAGAGAGAGGTTCAAGTTGAGTCAAGAATGGTGATAACTGAAGTGAAGATGATGAAGGTGAAGATGAAGAGTGAATCGAGAGCTTGAAGTTGCAGAGTAGGGAATTGAATATGAATGAAGTGGATGATGGTGACTTGCAGAGATTGATGGAGGTGGAGCCTGAAAGATGATGGGTGAATGTGAAGAAGAAGTTCAATGTGAAGGGAAAGATCTGTTTTATAGCATATGAAGATGAATAGAAGTTCAGGTTTTCAGGTGAGCTTGTTACTGATTTTTTCTTCTGAAGTTTCTGTTAGTTAGGAGTTAGTTAGAGAATCTGTTTTGGTAGTTAGGAGTTTATAACTGAATCGGTTAGGTTTAGTTTGAGGGTTTGTTTTCTGTTAGTAGAAGTTTGTGGTGAAAATTCTGTTAGTAGTTTGTAGGTTAAAGCTTGTTGGTTATAACTGTTATGCTAAAGGTTAGGAAGAACTTGGTTAGTAGAAATCTGCTAGTTGTTGTTTGGACTTGTATAGGACCTGTCAGCAATAACTTATGCAGGGACTGATTGTTTGGTCATTTGTTTTGATCAGTAGGTCTGTTTGGAACTCTAAAATTGAATTGCCTTATAGTGAGCTTGATTGTAGGTTTATATTGTTTCTTTATGAGCATGGCTGATATGGCCTTCTGTTTTGATTCCGAAATGTATTATCATGGACAGTTTTCTTGACTTAATTTTGCAACTGATAGATTGTTCACCACTGGGCTGTCCTGAAGTATGATCTAAAATGCAGAATTAATTTAAGGTGCCTGTTAATGTGCAAACCGGTATATGTGGTTATTGATACAAGGATTGGTTTATTTGACTGAGTTTGTGAACTGTGTTGTATTGAATGGGACTGAATAAGTAGGATCTTAGAATAGGTTATGCTTGCTGCATTTTTTGTGTATGATTTTGGGGCAACTGTTAGTTATTTTTCTGGTTTTGCTGCAGGTTTTTATTAGTTCATGAACTGACTGTTGGGGAATGTGGATGTATGGGGCTTTTTGTATGATGGCCTGATTTGACTGCTGCATTTTTTTGTTTTATTCTGTTGGATTTTATAGGTGCAGGCCTGAATCTTGATTTGTTAAAGCCTTGTACAAATACACTTAGCACGACATGAGGTTGCATATGGAATGTGGGCAGTTTGGAGACAAAACGAAGGCGTGTCATAGTGAAGATGAATGATCATGAAACGGAAACTGAAGCCATATAGTCAGCAGTGTGACTTAGGGGGAGAAGCCCAGGGTTCAACTTTGATAAAACATGTGGATTCTGATAAAGCTTTGTAATTTTTCTTTTGTAATTCTATTTTGTATAGTATGCTCTTGGACTTGTAATGCCACTTTGTAATTGAATGCTCCTTGAATGTATAGGACTCTGGATATCCCTTGTAGTGACGTTGAGAAAACATAATGATCCTTCTTTTTGTATTGTTTCATGAACTTTGGAAGTGTAATTTAACCTTTGAATAATAAAGTGTGGACTTTCGATTTGAATGTTGGCTTTTCCATGAAATTTGAACTTCAAAGTATTCTTTTCCTTTCCTTTTGAATGAGAACTATATAATAAGCCAATCACCAAAGATGAACAAAAATAATAATAACTGGTCAAAAGGTCAACCTCCCAAAGTTGATTTGTTGACCAAAAGTCAACTCGTATGAACATTTTAATTCTTCTCTTATGATGACTTAATAACAAGGAACCCAACTTTTGACCTTGTGTGGAGAAATAGACCTTAATTCTTATTCCTGATGAGATTGAACGGTGAATACCCACGTAGCTTGATAGAGAAGAGATACATAATGCCCATACTTCAAAACCATAATTTCACGGCCCGATACTCACAGAAGAACTAACTAAATCAAGCTTGAATGAAGTAGAAGTCCCAATTTTTTAGATCCTTTATCCCAATGTCAGATTTATTAATGATGCATGGTGAGTTAGATGACCTAATGGATGAGATTATGGGATGCATAAGCCAATTAGAAATTAAATCAGGTGGGCAAATTTTGGGGTGCAACAGCTGCCCCTATTTAATCGTCTTAAACCTGAAAGTGAGATTGGCGCTAGCCTTTTCAAACATTCAAGGTAGAAGATGATTAAATATCAAGTGAACCTGAAAATTTGCCTTATGAGAGATAGAATCCACTGGGGAAAGTGATAATGTCATTTATTGAGGAAAACTGCGTCAATTCTGGATTGAACGAAGTAACTCTGGGTTAGAAATGAAATAGAATTCAACTCTGAGTTGAAGAAGAAAAGTGGGTCAACTCTGGGTTGAAGAACGGAGAAAAGTCAACTCTGGGTTAGATAAAAGATAAACATCGATTCTGGATCAGGAAGGGAAAGAAGAACATCAACTCTGGGTCGAAGATAAGATGAGGATATCAACTCTGGGTTGAGAAAAGGAAAGAAGAACAATCAGGGATGATCGTCAACTCTGGGTTGAGAAGAAAATAAAGAAAGAAAACCGTCAACTCTAGGTTGAGGAAAAAAAATCAGGAAAGAAGACCGTCAACTCTGGGTTGAGTAGAAGAGGTAAAAGATAACTATCAACTCTGGGTTGAAAGGGAAAAGAAACAAGACAACCATCAACTCTGGGTTGAGTGGGAAAAAGGATAAAGAATAACCATCAACTCTGGGTTGAGTAAAAGATAAGCGTCAACTCTGGGTTGAGCGGGAAAAGAAAAGAGACAACCGTCAACTCTGGGTTGAGTGGAAAAAGAAGGAAGATAATCGTCAACTCTGGGTTGAGAGGGGATAAGAAAAAGATCAACTCTGGGTTGAATAAAAGAAAAGATAACCTTCAACTCTGGGTTGAGTGGGGAGAAGAAATCAATTCTGGATTGAATAAGGGATAATCATCAACTCTGGGTTGAGAGGGGAAAAGGATAAAGAATAACCCTCAACTCTGGGTTGAATGGGAAAAGACAAGGAATCAACTCTGGGTTGAGTAAAAGATAAGCGTCAACTCTGGGTTGAGCGGGAAAAGAAAAGAGACAACCGTCAACTCTGGGTTGAGTGGGAGGAGATAATTAACTCGGTTAAAAGATGGAGGGAAAGTCAACTCTGGGTTGAACTCAAAAACATCAACTCTGGGTTGAAGAAAAATGACCATGATTGGCTTGAGGAGATGACACCACAATGGTAACTCTGAGTGCCCCAGTGGAATATCAATTGATTGCTTGTAGAGAACCCATCTGGTGAGTAACTTGGCTTATGCTTCACATGCAAATGTTTTATTTATTCTATGCACTTCTGGAGATGCGATGCAATGAGTTCTATATGCAGTGTATTGATTGATTTGATCAGGGTTTCTGCTTTGTGGAGTAGATTAGGTGGAGTTTTGAAACTCTGCTTGATTCAAGATGGGGTGGATGGCCCTGCTTTGTTGATGATTGGATCATGCGGGTGAAGTGATAATGAGAATGCAATGATATGTATGATGTTTGCATGATTATGAATGGGATGATTGCTTCCAAGATACAGGAGTGGATGGAGAACGCCTTTATGGAAAGGTCATAGCTTGAAGTACAGGACTCCTGAGGGTGAGGTGTTTGGCTTGACTCCTCGACACTTGTCTTGATATCTGACACTTGCTTGGGGATGAGAAAAATGAATTATCACTAGCTTGCCCCAGCTTGTATGATCTTTTGAGATAAAACTTTGATATGCTTGAATCATGGAGATTTGAAATGGCCTGCCCCAGTGTAGATTATGGAATGAATGCCCCAGGTTGAGAGGAACTCTTCCACCAAATGGATGTCTGAGATATTTGCTAGTTGATGACCAACCTTCGCCTTTGTAAGATTACTCGATGGAATTTCAATGTTGAACTTTCCTTGGTATCAAGTACTTAATTTCTGATTAGAGACAATTCTGTTTTGCAAGAGATAATGAGAAATGCAATGCACATGTTAATCTCAAAGAAAAAGTTTTATTTGTCAAAATGTTGTACTGATACTAACACAAATGACACAGCAACATTAGGAGTCAGTTTGACATGATTTCACAGTTTGTATGCTTTTGGAACGAACCCTGCTTCAATTAGGACTTTTGAGGGTTGTAACGTGGCCGGGTTCACGGTTTAAGAAACAAAGGATAAAGGCTCAAGTTCTACTTAACCCACCCCTCTTCGTGATGTTCTCCAGTCCTATGTTCAGTTAGTTTGGCACGAGTGTTCACCTTTCAGGAAGGATTGTGAAGGATGAGGATCCTTTGTAGCTTTGATGGAGGTGGCAGTCACCTTTTGGCGCTTTTGTTGATGGTCATAACAACTTGTCCCTTGGAGGAATTTTCTTTTGCTTTTGTCTTTTTGCTTCCCCTAACTTTTGCCTGGACAAAAAGTTTCTTTTGATTTTGGTTTTCGTTGTCCAGCGGGATATGCCCTAATTTTTGCCTAAGTCATTTGCTTCAAAGCTTTTCTTTCTCTTTTTTTTTTTTTGACTTAGCGGGCTATTGTTTTCCTATTTTATTGGTCATGATTCATAACTTTCTTTTCATTCTTTCATTATTTTTTTGTCTCGTTCGGGAACAAGTTGTATGACATTTGTGATTGACTTGTTGAAGAGGTTGTGACTGCCCTCTTTCTCAATGAATGAGAGACATCCATTGTGGATTGTGCTCTTCTTTTGTGAGATATGAGATATGGTTGATCCTCTGGTGGAATACCTGAAAGTTGAACGCTCGGTCGCACTAACTGAAGACTACCCTGCCCCTGGTTAAGATTGAGGGTTTTATATTTTTTGAAAAGAAACTACTACTCCTTAGGCTCAAAAGGGTTGACGAGGGTTTCACTCCCTTATAACTCCAGTGTTTAGGAATTGAAACAATGCCTGTACATCGTCAGCAGGATCTTGTTCCAAAAGCATACAGTTAGTAGTTCATGTGTTTTTGATTCATCATTCTCCTTTTTAGTTGCTTAAGACAAATGAGTGAAGTATCAATGAACATAATGACAAAGGTGAAATGATTTGAGAAAAACATGTATATTACATTTTTATTTATTCAAACAGAATGAGTTTCTTACAATGGATAGTACTTGATAACAACAAAAGTAGTACAATTGAAAGTGCTAAAGAAATCTATACAATGGCAAGCTTGGCCTTATTCTAATGCAAATGAAATGTTCTCTGACAAACATAAAGTCTTCATGGTCCACTGGTGGAAGCTCCATTGTGAGGTGGCATGGGATTATTGACCACATTAGGTGCCACAGGTGTGAATGTAATCTCCTTTGCATCAAGCAGATCCTGAACCTTGTCTTTGAGAACTCTGCACTCTTTAGTGGTGTGACCAGATCCTCCAGAGTGGAATTCACACTTGGCATTAATCTTGTAATTTGGAGGGAGAGGATCAGGAGGAGGCCTCGCTTCAGCTAATTGAATCAGTTTTTTATCAAGCAAGGCGGCGAGAAGTTGGCTATAGGTCATTGGTACACGATCATACACCCTTTTAGGCCTATTCTGCCTCTGTTGACCTTGTCTCTGTTGATAACCTTGTTGTCGGAAACCTTGTTGTTGTTGTTGGACATATTGTTGATAAGGGACCCAAGGTTGTTGACCAACAGGTGCCACATAAGCTTGAGGAGCGGTGGCGTTCACTTGATAGTAGGGAGCTTGATCCTGAGCATAGGCGGCACTAGTCTCACCTTCTTTCTTCTTGACAAAGTTACCCTGAGGCTTCTTATACCCATATTGGTTTGCAGCAGCAGTATTGGCGGGATTCTGGATCTTACCAATTTTCAAACCATTCTCAATTCTTTCACCAATCCTGACTAGATCAGAGAAACCAGAAGAAACACTACCAACCATTCTTTCATAGTAATGTCCTTGAAGAGTGTTCATGAACATGTCAACCAATTCGGATTCCGAAAGTGGTGGATTAACTTGAGCAGCCATTTCTCTCCACCTCTGAGCATATTCTTTGAATGTCTCATTGGTTCTTTGCACTTGATTCTGCAGTTGCAACCTAGTCGGTGCCATGTCGATGTTGTATTGGTATTGCTTGAGAAAGGCATCATACAAATCCTTCCAAGATCGGATCCTATTACGCTCCAGATTCATATACCAGTTCAGAGATGCCCCAGACAAGCTATCTTGAAAGCAATGGATGAGCAATGGTTCATTGTGAATGTGAGAAGCCATCTTACGACAATACATGATGATATGGCTCTTCGGACAGCTTAAACCCTTGTACTTCTGAAAGTCGGGAGTCTTGAACTTAGGAGGGACAACCAGATTAGGAACTAGACACATATCCTCAGCATCCATCCCATAGGCAGTAAATCCTTCAATGGCTCGAATTCTTTCCTCAAGGATTTTGTACTTCTCAGCAGATTTCTCAACAGGTTGAGCTCTTTCAGCAGTTGGTATTGGATGCATTTCTGGATTAGCAAACTGAGTACCACAGAAAGCAGGAATAGGAATCTCTGTTTGAGAAGGTGGAGTAGGAAATGGGAAAACAGGCCCATTCGTGGTTGGCACTCCAGAGGTTAAGGGCATGGACCCTCCTTGGTTTGAAGCTCCAAGGGTATCAACAGTCATGAAGTTGAATGGCATCCCAAGAGTAGCATTAGTCCTTGCTTGGAACTCAAGTGGAGTAGAAGAAGGTGGAATGACATCAGGTTGACTAGCAGCAGCTTGATTAACATCAACAGGAATCTCTCGCGCAACAGGAACTCTTTCAGCCCTTAAAGCTTGGATAGCTTCCAAAATAGCATCAACCTTGCCTTTCATTTGGTCCACCTCTTCTCTAATGGCAGCTTGATCTTGTTCGTAATTCTCCATGATTCTTCTTCTATGAGCTCTTGTCATATATCGGTGTGGAGGAATCGTCTTGACTGATCTGATGGAGAGGAAGAGTGGTAAGAGTCTTGGTAACCATGGATGCACATGCATGAATGCAAAAATGTTAATGAAGATGCAAATGTATCAGGATCAAGGATCAAGGCTTCCTGGATAACGACTTCTCATGGTCAATAAGATATGGCCGAACCCTCCAGATTCAGAGGTTCGACGTTGCTTTCTGGATAAACAGCTTGTGCATAAGTCAAAGATGGTCGAACCCTCCAGATTCAGAGGTTCGACGTTGATTCTGATAGATAACCCTTGCATAAGTCAAATAAGGTCAAACCTCCAGATTCAGAGGTTCGACGTTGATAGATAACTGATGTAGAACTTCTGTATAAGTCAAATGTCCCAGGATCAAAGGTTCGACGTCTTTTATTGAATAGCAGAAATCCGGGTATGATGGAGGTCAAGTTTCCTGTCCCACCCCAATCTCACGGGTATGTAGTCTAGACACGGACAAGTGGTCCCTAATGGTCACTAGGGTCTACAGTTCCCATGGGGTACAAAGTGTTTGAGGCAGCAAGGGTGCCAGACACAATGTTCCATGAAAGAACCTCGCCCAGTTGTGGTACCCCATGTTGAACTCGATCGTAGCAAGGGCCACGGGAGTCAACATGAGCATCCACGCTAATCCTATGTGTCACTGGCCTGGGTAGTGGGCCTTTTACCTCACAAAAACCCCCACCTGCAAAACAGAACAGAAGACCCCAAGGAACACAGAATATAATCCATATGCATGATGTGCAAACAGAAATAAACATGATAAACATGTAAACATATATACAAGATATAGACATAAAGCAAATAAACACCCAGTAAATAAACAAACAAACGCAGGCTAGGATCGACTCACTAAGGATGGACCAGCAACAGGTCTAGCAACGTCCCCAGCAGAGTCGCCAGCTGTCGCACGCTCGCGAAAATGAACAGAGTCGCCACCAATATATTTATCCCATAAGGGAAAGGAATATCAGAAAACCTGGAATAAGGATAAGAGAAGGTCTTGCGACCAGAGATAAGGTACGGGAGTCGGTTACGCAAGGGGAAGGTATTAGCACCCCTCACGCCCATCGTACTCGATGGTATCCACCTATGTTTGTTCTATTCTAAGGGTGTATAAATCTAAAGCTTAATTACTAAGGGAATGCATGCAAATGAAAGAAAAGAAACACGGGGAAAATAAGGTTTATAAATAGTTGTGCTCGTTCAAGCCCCGCGACTTGATGCCTACGTATCCTTTTCAGGAATCAGAGCGCCGTAGTTCGGCTCTTTAGTTTTTTATTTGTTTTTGTGTTTTTTAGTGGACGAAGTTACATTCGCACTCCGCTGCTCGACCTCTGGAGTCTTAAGCTGGGAATGGAGCGGAAATAACGTGTCCGATTAAAGAATGCCTCGGAGGCGAGATGAAGAAGAGATTTTGAACGTTTCGAGTGGAACCCTAAAGCAAGGGAGACTCGAGTTGCTCTTTGGTTTGCGTTTTTTAGAAATTGGGAACTTACGCTCGAATGGTTCCCTAAAGCAAGGGAGATCCAAGCACTCGAACGTTCCCTAAAGCAAGGGGCGTTCAAGCTTCCATTCCCTTTTTTATGATTTTCACTTTTTTATTAATGTTTTTTAAGTGTTTTCTTTGTATTTTTTATGGGAAATTAAGTCGAGTATTTGTTAAGTGTTTTAAAGTTGAAAAGGAAAAGAAACTAGCCTAAGAAAAACTAGCCTAAGTATGAAGGGAATTTCTAAGTCCTAATGTTGTCATGGTTTCTACCTAAAGGTTAGGAATAAAAGAACATGAAAATAAAGTCACAATTAGAAGTCAATAGTGAGTGACACAATGGTACAAAAATTGGCATGCAAGCATATAGTAACAAGTCAAAAATATAGTACAAAACGAATTAAAAATACTACTATTTTTATATATTGATTTCATGGTAGAAATTGAATTACAAGTCAAGTAAAAGGACTAGAAAACAAATAGCCTAAAAACTACTATTTTTAGTGATTATTTTTTTATGTCAAAAAATTGTGTTAAAAGTCTAAAAAGAAAATCATCAACTTGTATTTTTATTACCTAAAAAAATAAGAAAAGACTAAGTAAGAGAATTCTAAATTCTAGCAATTTTTGTATGAATCAGGGGGTGTGAGATGAATACAGTAGTGTAAGGAGCAGTTAGGGCGCAGGCCCAGCCCAAGGGCGTTTTTGGTTCAGCATTTTTGTTGCCAAAAGGTGGTTCATGGGCCTCAGGGGGTGCAGAGAACAATTTCGTTACAGGCCCATAGTTATTATTATAGTCCAAGTTCAGATTTCATTCAATATCCATTAATCAGATTTCACATTTAACCTAACTAATAACAATTAATCAGACTTTATGGTACCATTAATCAGGTTTATTTCATATTCAATCTTAAATTAAAAGATAAAAAAAAAAAGATGAATTAAAATAAAATAAAAATAATTATGAAAAGAGGATTTTAGGGTTACCGCAAGTGACGTTCCCAATTCTTCTTTCAGTCTTGGCTCTTAGCTCTCTCTTCTTCAAAGGATCGCAGCGGCGCTATCTCCCTTTACCTCCGATCATGGCCTAACGCCACCGTGAACAACACACCCACTCTTCCCTCGGTTCGCTTCTGACTTCATCTCTCTCAAACCTCATCTCGTCCTCACACAATCAAAGCCGACATCCCTTCTCAACGTCTGGAACAAAGACCACCGTCGAGAGGAGGAGAATATCAGATGGGAGCGAAATAAACGCAAGGAAATGATGAATTTCTTCAGATGAGTTCTTGCTTTCTCTCGTTTCTTCTTCTTCTTGTTCTTTTTTCCGGATTTGTTCTTCTGAGTTGTTGATAGCGTCGTGTCTTTGCGGTTGTTCGTAGAGGAAGCAATGAAGCGTCGTGGATGAAATTGCGATGAAGATGATGATTTGCGAAGAAGGCAGAGCGTGATGATGAGGAGGTTGATCGCGGAGATGAAACGATGTTGGTGATGAAGAAGGTTCGGGAGATTTTTATTGAAGCTTTCCGTGTTGAAGTATGAAGGACGAAGAGAGAGGTTCAAGTTGAGTCAAGAATGGTGATAACTGAAGTGAAGATGATGAAGGTGAAGATGAAGAGTGAATCGAGAGCTTGAAGTTGCAGAGTAGGGAATTGAATATGAATGAAGTGGATGATGGTGACTTGCAGAGATTGATGGAGGTGGAGCCTGAAAGATGATGGGTGAATGTGAAGAAGAAGTTCAATGTGAAGGGAAAGATCTGTTTTATAGCATATGAAGATGAATAGAAGTTCAGGTTTTCAGGTGAGCTTGTTACTGATTTTTTCTTCTGAAGTTTCTGTTAGTTAGGAGTTAGTTAGAGAATCTGTTTTGGTAGTTAGGAGTTTATAACTGAATCGGTTAGGTTTAGTTTGAGGGTTTGTTTTCTGTTAGTAGAAGTTTGTGGTGAAAATTCTGTTAGTAGTTTGTAGGTTAAAGCTTGTTGGTTATAACTGTTATGCTAAAGGTTAGGAAGAACTTGGTTAGTAGAAATCTGCTGGTTGTTGTTTGGACTTGTATAGGACCTGTCAGCAATAACTTATGCAGGGACTGATTGTTTGGTCATTTGTTTTGATCAGTAGGTCTGTTTGGAACTCTAAAATTGAATTGCCTCATAGTGAGCTTGATTGTAGGTTTATATTGTTTCTTTATGAGCATGGCTGATATGGCCTTCTGTTTTGATTCCGAAATGTATTATCATGGACAGTTTTCTTGACTTAATTTTGCAACTGATAGATTGTTCACCACTGGGCTGTCCTGAAGTATGATCTAAAATGCAGAATTAATTTAAGGTGCCTGTTAATGTGCAAACCGGTATATGTGGTTATTGATACAAGGATTGGTTTATTTGACTGAGTTTGTGAACTGTGTTGTATTGAATGGGACTGAATAAGTAGGATCTTAGAATAGGTTATGCTTGCTGCATTTTTTGTGTATGATTTTGGGGCAACTGTTAGTTATTTTTCTGGTTTTGCTGCAGGTTTTTATTAGTTCATGAACTGACTGTTGGGGAATGTGGATGTATGGGGCTTTTTGTATGATGGCCTGATTTGACTGCTGCATTTTTTTGTTTTATTCTGTTGGATTTTATAGGTGCAGGCCTGAATCTTGATTTGTTAAAGCCTTGTACAAATACACTTAGCACGACATGAGGTTGCATATGGAATGTGGGCAGTTTGGAGACAAAACGAAGGCGTGTCATAGTGAAGATGAATGATCATGAAACGGAAACTGAAGCCATATAGTCAGCAGTGTGACTTAGGGGGAGAAGCCCAGGGTTCAACTTTGATAAAACATGTGGATTCTGATAAAGCTTTGTAATTTTTCTTTTGTAATTCTATTTTGTATAGTATGCTCTTGGACTTGTAATGCCACTTTGTAATTGAATGCTCCTTGAATGTATAGGACTCTGGATATCCCTTGTAGTGACGTTGAGAAAACATAATGATCCTTCTTTTTGTATTGTTTCATGAACTTTGGAAGTGTAATTTAACCTTTGAATAATAAAGTGTGGACTTTCGATTTGAATGTTGGCTTTTCCATGAAATTTGAACTTCAAAGTATTCTTTTCCTTTCCTTTTGAATGAGAACTATATAATAAGCCAATCACCAAAGATGAACAAAAATAATAATAACTGGTCAAAAGGTCAACCTCCCAAAGTTGATTTGTTGACCAAAAGTCAACTCGTATGAACATTTTAATTCTTCTCTTATGATGACTTAATAACAAGGAACCCAACTTTTGACCTTGTGTGGAGAAATAGACCTTAATTCTTATTCCTGATGAGATTGAACGGTGAATACCCACGTAGCTTGATAGAGAAGAGATACATAATGCCCATACTTCAAAACCATAATTTCACGGCCCGATACTCACAGAAGAACTAACTAAATCAAGCTTGAATGAAGTAGAAGTCCCAATTTTTTAGATCCTTTATCCCAATGTCAGATTTATTAATGATGCATGGTGAGTTAGATGACCTAATGGATGAGATTATGGGATGCATAAGCCAATTAGAAATTAAATCAGGTGGGCAAATTTTGGGGTGCAACAAGTACCATAACGAACCTTCTGCGTTGGAGTGCAATCCATCACACGGAAGATCCTCTCACTCTCCTTCAACCATTCCAATGCGCCATCAGGGTCATGCTTTCCTTTGAATACCGGCGGATTCTCCCTCTGGAAGGTCGCCAAACTACGAGATCCAGCATTCTCATCGGCATTTGGTTGATTTGCCAAAGCCTGAGCCATAGCCTCCAAAGCAGCAGCAATCGCGGCATCGTTTCTACCAGCCATCTCAACTAAGCACGGCAACATAAACAACAGTTAGATAAAAGCAATTAACAATACTCGATTGTCAAAGATGCAACAACTTGGTCGGACAGACCGACCTACTCTGATACCACTAATGTAACACCCCAAATCTATCCAACAGTTAAAATAAAATCAGAGTGCCAAAATTTCAAACAAAATTTGAGGTATTACACTTCGACGTGAAAATAGATAGCATAAACATTCATTTTAACAGATACATAACACTCATGCAATCAAATGAACCTATAATTGACGAATAAAATCTTCAAAACAATTCAACTTTATTTAAATAAATTCGCAGCGGATTCAACTTTAAAACTCCAAACAAAACATAGCATCTTTGCTCAACAACTTAAACCAAATAAAGCATAAACCAAACCAAACTTCTCAAAGTATCAACTGAGTTCCAAAATAACAACAAAAATCAAATAAGTGTTCATTCCCCCCGAGTGCTACGTATCAGAGCAAATGACACCCACTCGAATTATTAGCGATAACAGCTACTCTCCTTGGTTACCTGCACGTTACCAACAGAGGGTAACATTCAAACAGAAGGGGTGAGATATCGAATAATATAAACAAAAGTATGATATTTGATATATTAGACTAAGATCATATAATTTTCACCACTTCTCAACAACATATAACAACAATTCGACAAAACACCATAATAGTAACAACAACTTCAAAATGCAACTCAACTGTGACTCGACTGTGGTACCATCGGAGTAAAACCCCCAACTTAAAATGTGCCATGTTATCGAGGCATCAACAAGGCATAAGCCTTCAACTTTCAACTTTTGCCAATCCAGACCAACTTGATTGAGCATTCGCTCCAACTTAGAAAATGCAATGTATGCGACTCTTATGGATGGCATACAAAAACAATAACAACGACAACATAAATATGCATCAACCGCATCAACTTAAATCAACATTGGTCATACGACCTACAACTCAAATATGCCCATATATTGGGACAAAATCAACTTATTCAACTGTACCTGCAAAACAATGCATTCGACGTAATTTCAGTAAAACAAACCAACCAAAAATACCTACTAATACATACTAACTACCCCGACAAATTTTGCCTAATTCCGAGCAACTAATTTTTACGCTTAATTCGGCTTATTCGGCTAAAACGGTACTGTTTTCAACAAACTGTTATTACTACTAATTAATCTTAATATTCTATTAAATTTGGTTTACAAATACAATTAATTTTCTACTTCTAAATCAACACTGTTACTGAAAATTCTATACTGATAAAGGAATGGAACTGATATTATTGTTCTGCTAAATTACCTCTTCTACTAAAAATACTATTTTTACTACCTACTGTTACTACTCCTACTAATTAATTAATTAATTATGTAAATATACACTACTTTATTTTAGTGATTCTTCATGTAATCAATAGTCTGACTATTAAGAAAACAATGGAGTGTATTATCCAATTAAAGCCAACATATACTACTATAGGTACTAAACTACATGTCTAAAGAACCACTCCTCTAGTTACTACATTATGCCATAATAATTGGTACTACCTCTTTCAATGTGATAATATATATTATATCTCTCAAAATCATGTCTACACCAAAGACACACCACCACTTGACATAACAAAACAAAATCATGAAGTAACCCCCACCAAATCCACTACCAGTCGGCAGTTCATTCATTCTGCATTTTTTTTCTTTCCGGTACTATTTTACAGATTCCAACTACAATTTTTTATTCTCAATTATAATTTCCAAATTCAAACACATCTCACACAACAATAAATTTCAGTAGAAACAACCTTATTATTAACATAAAATCAACACTGCACAATAGAGAATTATATAACCCCAATCCTACATACCAATTATCATAATCCTAGTTATAAGATTCGAACCCCACCCTTACCTGATTGGATTGAAGGTAGCTTGAACTTTTCCGGTTGAATCTGAAAATTTGATTTTGACAGCAACTCTCCTAATTTTCTCCTCTCCCAATTTGCCTCAAAACCCTTATTTTGGGTATTGTTTGATATAAGCTACGTGAAATGTTTTTTTTTTCTTTTGATTGGCTGCTACCTCTAAATTTCTAATATAGCATAACAAATATAATAATAATAATAATATAACTAAATATTATATGGGCTACTACATGTCTTAATGGGCCTACTTTACGATACCCCTAATTTTGCTATTTCTCACATACAACTAAACTCAATTATTTTTGGTCTAATCTTAATTACTCGGAAAATTCCCAAAACGCTAAATATTATTCTATTAATATTTATAATACTAAAAATATTAAAATTCTTGACTAACTATTGCTCCGCTATCCTGAACTAATACCGACTGAATCGTCCCAAAACGCACAAATTTCAATAAATGTCACAAATGACTAAATTAAGCAAATAATCGTTTTTCCGGGCGTTACACCACCTGCCGCCATTTCAACTAATTCATGTTCTGGGATAGTCGTGAAGCATCTTGATTTCAACAAACGGAACTTGTTCAAGTAATCATCTATAGACTCCGTGAACTTCCTCTTGATGCTGGCCAATTCTTTCAAGCTTATCTTGGTTTGACCCATGTAAAATTGTTCATGGAATAATCTCTCTAAGTGTGCCCATGCATCTATGGAATTTGGGGGCAACATCGTGAACCACACAAAAGCATTCTTTGTTAACGAACTAGGGAAGTATTTAATCTTTAAGTCTTCGTTCCCTGCTAGATCCCCTGCTTCTGTCAGATATCTGGCTATGTGCTCCACGGTAGATTCATTGGTGTCCCCTGAAAACTTAGTAAATTTTGGTACTTTGGTACCCCTTGGCAATTCCGTTTGCATAATATATTCTGCTATTGGGGATGTATAGTTTGGGCGTCGAAGCCCGGTATTAAGGCCATTGTTAGCCATTATTCTCTCTATCATGGGAGTGAGGTTGTTCTCTGTTGCCAAATTGTCTCTCCTAACCCTATGCACCACTTCATCAGGATGTTCGTTTCTTCTTACCACCACTAAATTAGGTTGTGGCTGGGTAACTGCTTGTTGGCCAACGTTAGTCGTTTGACTTCGAGCTTCTAAGTCTATCACTTGGTTTTGTTCGACTCAATTTTGTTCGACTGATGTTGGCCTAGGTGGCGGTGCTAGGGGTCTAACTTGTTCTAGAATGGGTTGCCCCTCCTGATAAGTTGATTGGTTGTTCCTTCGTCTATTTTGTGGAACTCCTAGAAAATATGCCATTCAATTCATCTGAGATGATATTTTTTGGAAGGTTTCCGCATTATCGTGGTTAGTCCTAGCAATGTTTGTTGCTAAAGGATTCAAAATTGACCCCAATTCTTTAGCGAGATTTACTAACATATCATAGTTACTTGCATCCATTTCTTGTCGAAATGCTGCTTGACTATTTGTGGTAAAAGGGGGTACTTGGGTAGAGAAACTCGTATTCTGCCCGCTTCGACCTATCGAACCAACATTAGGCGAAAATGCTGTTGGGTTAGTTGTACTGTATCTAGGCCCCGCTCCTCCTAATCCTGTCATGTATGAATGTGGCATTCCGTCTTGGAAATTGGATCTCCACATCTCTGAGGCAGGTGGTGGTCTTGGGGTAAACATCTGATTTGTGGTATTAGTTACGAAATGCGGTATCTCGCTTGAACCTGTTAATGAAGGGATAGCAGTCGAATTCGAAACTGGGAGCGTTCCTGTCGTCCCTGTAGTATTTTTAGGTATCGCCTGGGAATTGCCTATCGGATCAGATTCCGTCGAAACCGGTATAGCCTGGGTTTCTGGAGCAGAAGTCGAAACATGTGTAGAACTTGCAGCCACCGTTCCTGACCCTTGTGGGGGATCCTGATCTCCCCCTGCACTGGCCACATTGACCATTTTCTTGTTGTACCTTCGTTTAGGAATCGGTTGTGCACTGTTGGTTAATTTACCATTCCTAAGGTTCATGCAAGGTCTTGATATTTTCTAGACAAAACAAAGCAATCAATTAATAACAATCTGTTTGACACAGTCCCACTGAGTGTCCCAATTTGTTTACGGTGATTTCCGGTAAACAACCGCTAGTCTTCCAAACTATAATAAATATGATTTGGTTACTCGCAGGATCGACTAGATATATCATAGGACATAGTCAAAAAGGTTGTTATTCATGATAGTTCGAATCATATCTATGGTTGGCTTGTCTCGAAATAAGAAATACTTAATCAAAGAAATAAAGATTAGCAATCACCTTGTTATACACGTAAATACAACATCAGCGAAGGGTAAGACAAAGATAAAATATAAGACAAAAACTGTAAAGTGCAATAATCTTAAAGTGCAGAAACTTAAATGCTTCGAAACTAAATAGAATGGAAATAAAGAATGCGGGAATGTAAATGACAGAAAGTAAACGAAATGCAGTAATATCTTAAGATACTTGAATAAAGAAAAATATAAATGTATTTAAATTGATGGTGGTGTCATACGTACATTTCTCAGCGAAACTCGTTCTCTTAACACTTGATACTTGAGCAAAATGTGAGTGATTTGTACAAAATGAACACACGGAATCCTAACATTAAGACCCTTATTTATACTAGTTTCGACCCTAACGGTCCTACACTAATCTAATGCCACGTTGCCCGCAGAAAATCCAGGGATGCCATCTGTCTTCGTGCGGTTACATAAACTACTTCGAAATTCAAATCATCCCGCCTGAATCTTCTTTCGATGCGTGGCAACATAATAAGAATTAAGAATACCACGAAAATACGCTAAGCATCAGTACTATGCATATTTCGTAAAAAAAACGTTTAAGTCCCCAAAGACAATTCCTTTCGAATTTAGCTTCAGTGCTAATTGTCTCTGTTCCAACTTAAACCAACATTTTCGAGCATGGCCATCAGTAGCCATTTTTTATCTCAAAGATGGTCATCAGTAACCATCTTCCTTCGAACTTCAACCTTCGAAAGATATTCTTCCAAAACGAAATCTTCAGCTAACATAAGTGTAGAACGTTTTGTATCAGTATGAATCGAGAAAGAGAGTGGACGTGGTTTGGGTGTTGAGATGGTTGTGTCGACTGAATTTTCGAGGACGAAAATATTTTAAGTGGGGGAGAGTTGTAACAGCCCGAATTTTATTATTTGACTAATTAAATTAAATAAGGATTTATTTACTTACTTTAGACGAAGTTTGATAATTAATTGGATCGTCGGTGTTATTGAGAAACGTGTTCGGATTATTAAGTGAAGTTGGAATTTATTCGGTTAACCGAAGAATTAATAAAGTGGAATATGTAGAGAAATAATATTAGAAATTATATTATTATTGGATTTTTATTTAATTAAGATAAAGTCGGATTTAATTGGATTAATCGAAAAATAATGTTAAGGGTAATAATATTATTTGTTGGAGCATAATTATTTATTTGGACTACTCTATTTCATCAATTGGGCCTAATTAGTTAGGAAGTGGAATTATATGGGTTAAGCCCAATATGAATAATATAGTAAGGGTTGGAAGAGTAGAGGTATCATAACTTTGTTCATTTGCAAAAGTAGAGGAGAAATGAGACTAAGAGAAGAAGAAAGGGGAAGAACAACAAGGGGCAAAAGCTAGGGTTTGAAGCACATTGAAGAGGTAAGGGGGAGAATCCCTATCATTGTGGGCTACTATAATGGGTCAATGGATAGATTGATATGATTAGGTTTTGTTTTTAGTTTAATCCATGAAATTGTGTTCCTGATATTGTATCGTGTTTTGCTATGGAACTGAGTTCATAAACTAGGATTAATGTAAATGAGAAATTGATTTAATGATAGGAAATAGGGTACTGTATAGAAGTAAATTTGAAAACTGTTACAAATTTGTGCGTGTTGGAATTGATAAGAAACGAAAGAAAATATGGACTAAGCCATTGACGGCCAACAACACGCCATGACTACCGGCAGTAGCCAGTCCTTGACGGACGGCGAGACTTGCATGACGGACGGAATTTAGGGAGGAGAGCCGTTCGGAAACCCCATGTATAGCCCTTGTATTTCTTTTGTTCTGTTTCAATGTGTGCTGCATGATGGATGACGATAAGCATGGGGTTCATTTCCAATTCATTTTTGTGTGCTGTTGTCTTTTGCTTGCTTTATTATTTTCATATACTATTAATTTATATACCTATATATTAATGGTATAAAATTGGAAGTGATACACCTAGTTTATGCTTAATATATTCATTTCATTGGTGTCTTCAGTGTGTGCTATTATTTGTTTCCGCACAGTTCATATATATACCCTGTATATGCTTTGCCTACTCATTGTTACTTAAGAAGTGATATATCATGGTGTGATACAAATTGAATTGGACTATTTTTTTATGATATGAAATATAATTGGAACAGTAGAATGATATATAATGGAAAATAGTAGGAAAAGTAAAGTATGAAACAGTAACCAGTAGAATAAAATGCCTTTTCATATTATACTAGAAATTGGAAAATGGAATAGAGATATAGTGGAATTAAGATTAATATGGTGTGATTAGTAATTGGTGGATTAAATTCATAGTTAAATTAATTGCAATGAGTTTAATTGATTGGAGTATACTTGAAGTTGGATCAATTATTCAGTTTGTCGGTAAATTACGGTATTTCGAGGATTCGTCCGTAATTGTGTTTTGGCTTGAATATGTATGATGAGAATAATATATGTATATGCCATGATGTTGTGCTAATATTGATTCTCTATGGTTAGTTGGTTAGCACTAAATTAATAATTAATTGCTTGATGTTGAAAGTGTGTGTTCATGTATAATTGGCAAAAATGAGAATTAACATGAGATAGTATGGTTACTAGTTTTAATTGGATTGTGTGAATCGTAATTGATTAATTGGCCTCTTATATGTTAATGATGTGTGTGTGTTGTGAATGTTGTGTACAATTAGTGGATAATTCATAGAGTTGAATTATTGTGATATGCGGAAAGTTAAGATGGTAGAGATGATCTTAATTGCATATATTTGTGATATTGTACATACATTCATATCATAGTGTGCCTTGAAACACAGGTGGATTTGCTTTGAAACACAAGCGGGCTTGGATTCTAGAGTGAATCGGAAGCCGTAAACTATATGTTTACAATTGGTGGACTTTGGTCTTGTCAAGATCGGAAGTGTGGCTTAGATTCTAGAGATATGAATCGGAGGCCGGTGAAACTTAAAATTTCACATTGGTACAACATGCATAGTGTCACATGTTTCATTGAGTCACATTAGAGTTATGTGATAGTTGATTATGTGCATTATGTTGTCGTGATATGTGCATGATTGTGATAATTGATTATGTGCATTATGTTGTTGTGATAAGTGTACGAGTGAACAATTGATTATGTGCATTGATGTTGTAATGCTATGTGTATGAGTTTGGTAATTGATTATGTACACTTGGTGTTGTGGTGATATTTGTATTAGTTGATAATTGAGAATTGGTGATGTTTGAATACGTAATTGGTTAAATGCGGGAATATGTGATAATTATGGCTATGTGCATAATTGAGAATATAGTATTGAGATATTATACTCTTATACTTGTTGTACGTTTAATGTATGTGATTATATTGATTAGTATCAATTTTCATGATTAGGCAAGGTGTAATGTATTCCTATAATTGTTGATTTAACCACCGTATCTTATTATACTTTCTTCATAATGGTTCGTATTCTCACCCTTCTGTTTTAATGTTGCCCTCGTTTGGCGACATGCAGGTTTTGACGATTAGTAGCTTGCGTGTGACCTAGTCGGAGTTTCTTCTGAGTTTTCTTGGTAATCAAGTAGTGAGTCAATGCTCTGGTCATGTAACACTGGGTAGCTTAGACGTTGAACTCATGTTCTATTTGTTTATGTATTTTGTTATAACTTGTGAACCTGTTTAATTGGTTACTTGTTGTTGAGAGGCTTTAAGATAAATATTATGATTATGGTTATCTTATGAGTTGTTTATGGAGATATGATCATGGTATGGGACATGTATCATTTATATGAAACACATGAGTATTACTTTCCGCTGTTAATGCATATTCTGGATGAATTATGATAATATGTCAGGTGTTATTTGAAATGACCAGGTGTATTGTATTTTGAGGATAAATACTGTCGATTTTTAAAAGCTTTTAGTTTTTTGAAAACGTAGATGTGACGCCCTTTTTAATTATATGCATGCTTATTATCTAATTATATGCTTATTATTTATGGGATAAAAAGGGGTGTTACATTAGTGGTATCAGAGCATGGTCGACCAGTTGGTCAAGGTTATTAATGTCTTTTATCCTGTTGTATTTGATTCGTGTATCTGACACGATCGATACTTTTTTGTCTGGTTGTTTGGTTGTTTAGGACGATGGCTGCGGGAAAGAATGTTGACATTAATGTTGAGGCAATGATGATGTGGACTGGTGTGATTGGACAAGCGCCGCAAGAGAATGTCAGTTATGGAGGAAAGGATGAGTTCCGTACTTTTGGAGACTTTCAAAGGTGCAACGCGCCGATCTTTGAAGGAGGGTATGGACCGGACAAAGCACGTTCATGGATGAGAGAAATTGAGAAGATCTTTCAAGTCGTGAGTTGTACTGATGTACAGAAGGTACAATTTGGTACTCACATGCTGACAAAAGAAGTTGACGTTTGGTGGAGTAATACTGTGCGGAGATTTGAAAGAGAAGGTATTGAAGTTACTTGGACTCTTTTCCGTGATGCATTTTGGGAAACTATTTTCCAGAAGATGTGCGTGGAAAGAAAGAAGTGAGGTTTCTACAGTTGAAACGAGAAGGAGGACAGTTCCGTGGGAAACCGTATGATAACAAGAAGGAACAATCTGGTTTTGTCAAGAGGCTAAGTGGGATAGGGACTCCTACTCCACTTAAGTGTTTCAGATGTGGTGTTGAAGGTCATCGTGTTTCTGAGTGTAAGAAAGAGGTTACTACTTGTTTCAAGTGTGGCAGGCCAGGTCACATAGTTGCTAATTGTAGAGCTGGTGCGAGGGTGACCTGTTACAACTGTGGTGAGCGAGGTCACATTCGTACCAAATGTGATAAGCAAAAGAAGGAGCAAGCGGAAGGAAAAATGTTTGTGTTGTCTGGTGGTGAGACTACTACTAAGGATAAGTTAATCTGAGGTACGTGCTTTATTATTGATAATGGTGCAATGCATTATTTCATTCTTTGGATTGTGCTATAAGATTGGATCTTGTTTTATCTGTTACGCATAGAAGTATAGTTATTGATACAACTGTTGTGGCTTTGTTTCTACTTCTTTTGCGTGTTTGAATTATCCGTTGAGCATCTTTGGTAGAGATTTTGAGAATTGATTTAGTTTGTTTTTCGTTGGATTAAGTTGATGAGAATTTTGGTGTGAATTGTTTGGAGTTGAACTAAGTAATTGTAACTGTAAGAGAGATTGTGGATCTCGGTGTTGTAAGTGATTTCGAGTGCAAGTTCTAAAGGAACACTATTATAGTTTAGTAACGGTGGTTTATGTTTCATTATGATTGTCGACTGTCTATTGAAAATTGAGGACTTGATCACCCTTAATCTATTGTTGATAGGAGACGATATCGTATTGAACGAGATACACTTGTCTTACTAATTTGGTAGCTTGTAAAGCGACTAAGGGGAATTTGAAGAGTAGATTTGAGGAGTTGTTTGAGAAGAGGTTCATTGTCTGAGTGTATAGTCGTGGAGTTAAGCCTGTTTTGTCGAGTAAGAAGAAAATAAGGTTTTATCAGGTAATGTTTGAGGATGCTGTGATTCTAAGAGCGACGATGATCATGTCGAGAATTTAAGGATTGCGTTATCAGTGTTGGAAGAGAATAAGTTTTATGTGAAGCTTTCTGAATGAGAGTTTTGGTTGGAAGAAGTGAATTTTCTTGGATATGGGATTTCGAGTTGAAATGTATTGATGCAGAAATCGATAAGTGGTAGCTTATGCTTCAAGGTAACTTAAAGTACATAAGAGGAATTATTCGATGTATGTATTGGATTTGTTTGTCGTTGTGTTTTTTTTTTTGGAGTGTAAGAGGCATTGTTTGTTTGGATAAAGGTTTGATGTGTTGAGTGATCACAAGAGTTGAATATGAGGTAAACAAGACGAGTAGAATTTCGAAGGATTTTAATCTTTGGTTTGAATTACCACCCTGGAAAAGCGAAGGTTGTGGTCGATGCATTGAGTAGGAAATAAGTTTATAACTTATGTTGAGAATTCAAGAATTGGAAATCGTTGGAACGATTTAGAGAGTTGAGTTTGGTTGTGAAGCGACGTCTTTGTGTGTTAAGTTGGTATGTTGAAGCCTACTTGTGATATTTTGACAAGATTAGAGAAGGATAGAAATCGGATTTTACAATTGGTTGACAAGATGATATTGATTAATCAAGGAAAAAGTGATAACTTTGGATTGTCGAAGATGGCGTCATGAGATGTTGTAATCGAGTTTATATTCCTGATGGTTCGAATTCGGACAAAGAGAATTTTGGATGAAGAACATCGTGATGTTTTGAGTATTAATCATGGTGTTAATGATGTATCGAGATTTGAGGAAATGTGTAGTGGTAAATTATGAAGAGGGATATACCGGAATTGTGTATTTGAGTTGGATTTGTCAGGAACCGTTTCCTTTGGTGCAACAGTTATCTATTTTCGAGTGGAAGTGAGATAGTATCTCTATGGATTTTGTTTCGAGATTGATGAGGCATCGAGTAATTGTGAAGTGTGTTGGGTCCGTGTGGATAGTTGACGAAATGTGCTCGTTTTATTCCGAGGAAGATGGATTATTCGATGAAGAGACTTGCTAAGTTGTGCATCGAAAGGATTGTGTGTTTACATGGTATTTTCTTCGGATATTGGAATGACATCTTTTAAAGCTTTGTATGGTCATAAGTGTAGAACGTTTTGTATCAGTATGAATCGAGAAAGAGTGTGGACGTGGTTTTGGTGTTGGGATGGTTGTGTCGACTGAATTTTCGAGAACGAAAATATTTTAAGTGGGGGAGAGTTGTAACAGCCCGAATTTTATTATTTGACTAATTAAATTAAATAAGGATTTATTTACTTAATTTGGACGAAGTTTGATAATTAATTGGATCGTCGGTGTTATTGAGAAACGTGTTCAGATTATTAATTGAAGTTGGAATTTATTCGGTTAATCGAAGAATTAATAAAGTGGAATATGTAGAGAAATAATATTAGAAATTATATTATTATTGGATTTTTATTTAATTAAGATAAAGTCGGATTTAATTGGATTAATCGAAAAATAATGTTAAGGGTAATAATATTATTTGTTGGAGCATAATTATTTATTTGGACTACTCTATTTCATCAATTGGGCCTAATTAGTTAGGAAGTGGAATTATATGGGTTAAGCCCAATATGAATAATATAGTAAGGGTTGGAAGAGTAGAGGTATCATAACTTTGTTCATTTGCAAAAGAAGAGGAGAAAGGAGACTAAGAGAAGAAGAAAGGGGAAGAACAACAAGGGGCAAAAGCTAGGGTTTGAAGCACATTGAAGAGGTAAGGGGGAGAATCCCTATCATTGTGGGCTACTATAATGGGTCAATGGATAGATTGATATGATTAGGTTTTGTTTTTAGTTTAATCCATGAAATTGTGTTCCTGATATTGTATCGTGTTTTGCTATGGAATTGAGTTCTTAAACTAGGATTAATGTAAATGAGAAATTAATTTAATGATAGGAAATAGGGTACTGTATAGAAGTAAATTTGAAAACTGTTACAAATTTGTGCGTGTTGGAATTGATGAGAAACGAAAGCAAGTATGGACTAAGCCATTGACGGCCAACAACACGCCATGACTACCGGCAGTAGCCAGTCCTTGACGGACGACTAGACTTGCATGACGGACGGAATTTAGGGAGGGGAGCCGTTCGACAACCCCATGTATAGCCCTTGTATTTCTTTTGTTCTGATTCAATGTGTGTTGCATGAAGGATGACGATAAGCATGGGGTTCAATTCCATTTCATTTTCGTGTGCTGTTGTCTTTTGCTTGCTTTAATATTTTCATATACTATTAATTTATATACCTATATGTCACTACCGCGAAAAATGGATCAGAGTCGCCACTAATATATTTATCCCATCGCGGGAAAGGAATATCAGCTAACCTAACTCGAATAAGAACAAGGTCTTTCGACCAGGGAATAGGGCACGGGAGTCGGTTACGCAAGGGGAAGGTGCTAGCACCCCTCACGCCCATCGTACTCGATGGTATCCACCTATGTTCGTTTCTATCTAAAGGGTGTATCTATGTCTAAACCTAAATGTGAATGAATGCAAAAGAAACACAGGGAAAAGAAGGAATTATTTACAAGTGTGCTCGCTTAGGCCCCGCGACCCAACGCCTACGTATCCCTTAAAAGGAATCAGAGCTACCGTAGTTCGGCTCCATAGTTTCCATTTGTTTTGTGTTTTTTAGTTGAACAGAGGTTAAGGTCACAATCCACGATGCTCGGCCTTTGGAGACTTATACGCCTATTTTTGGAAAGGACTTAACTTGTTCTTAAGAGAAGAGAAATTGGGTTTGTGTTTTTTATGTAACTACATGATGAACAAAACCCAATACAAGGTTTCGCACCACTTCGTCACTTTGTTTTAATTCGAGCCTTTTATTAAGCGTTTTTAAGTGTTTTTTGGTTGAATGTTTTTTAAGGGAATTTACTTTGCGATTCGAATCACATAAAAATGTATAATGATCGAGAAGCAGATTAGGGAATGAATCCCACTCACTTCTATCCAATTATATAATGTTCAAGAAACAGATTAGGGAATGAATCCCACTCATTTCTATCCCATTAATTAATGTTCGAGAAACAGATTAGGGAATGAATCCCACTCATTTCTCTCCCATTAAGTAGTGACCGAGAAACAAATTAGGGAATGAATCCCACTCATTTCTATGCCACTAAGTGATTGAGAAACAGATTAGGGAATGAATCCCACTCATTTCTCTATCACTTTCTTAATGCGATTCGCCTCTTTATTTATTAGTGTTTTAATGTTGAAAATAAAAAAGAATGAACAAGGGGGACTAACCTATTTAAGTCTAGCCTAATTGTTATTCTAATCCCTATTTAAGATCTAAACTAAAATCTAAAGGGAATTAACTAAGAAGAAAGTTGTTTAAGTTGACTAAAGTCAACTTTAACAACTAGGGGTATTTTAGACATTTCTCAAAATATGAAAATATTCACAAAAAAGAAAGAATTAAAATCTAAACTAACCATGAAAATATTCACAAGCAATACTATTTTTATTCATTTTAAACTATTTTTGAAAATTAAAACTAAACAAAACTATGTATTTTTATTATGTGAGAACCAATCAAAATTCAAAGAAAATCAACAATTACAAATTCTAAAATAACTATGGGTTCTAAAAATCTAATTGGTTTAAGAAAATATTTTTGTCACATTTTTATTTGAGTAAAAAAAATTATCAAACTAAAATAAAAGAAAGCAAATTTTATTATTTTATTAATCAATCAACAATTAAAAGAAAAATAGCAAAACAACAATTAAAAGAAACTAAACAAAAAAAGATTATTTACTTCTAAAATCTAATTGGTTAAAACATATTTTTTATCATTTGTTGTTTAGGCAAAATTGAATTAATCAACCAAATTAAAAAAGGAACGAGCAACTAAAAGAAAAAGCATGCAATGGGGGTGTAATAGCAGTTTTAAAACCGAACTGGAATTTAGTGGAATGGCGCATTGGGCCTGATTTCCAGAGGGTGTAAAGAGCAAAAACACCAGGCCCAAGTCACTATAACAAGCTCGTGGCCCGTACAGAAGCATCACACACCATTTTATTTTTATTTCCATTCTCAATTATCCAATATTCAGCATGTTATTCGTTTATTATAGTTTCTCCTTTTATCGAAATGTAACGTACATGCATGTTGGATCTTTCATCAATTGGTCAAAGTGTAATTAAGTCATATAAGACAAAAACAAATCGTGAGCCACTCAGAAGGCGCCAAGCAATGAGCCAATGATTGTAATAGGGACAAAATTGACCAAAAGAAATGGAAGTTGCTCCACTAAGACGCTGACACGCAAGCAGAGCAAAACTAAAGTCCAAACACACTCAGACGCCGGAGCTCCGCTCCGGTCATCTTCTCCGGCCAACCTACGGCGGAGATGAGCCAAACTTTCCAGAAACTTACGAGACTACCACTACTCCGCTCGAAATTTCACGTAGATTCCGGATCTGATATCTATTTCTTCTACTTCCTCCTCTAAATCTCAAACCGAAACCAAAACATAAACCCTAACTTCTAACAAAATCACCACAACACGCAAAACGCACATCAACGAGTTCATAATTACACACACCATTCAAATATACGCTTCAAATGTTCAAACATGCTTCGTAAAATTTACAAGAATTGACATCATACAAAGTAAGTGCAATGCGTGGCTAACATTATTCTCTACTCATGCTAAGAAAGATCATGGAGATTTACCTGAATACTTTCCGAGCCAAGAACGAGGACTTCACGAATCCAGATCTATACTCAAAGAGATATCTCGGATCTTGATGAATATGCAAAATCCTGAGAAATAAACTCAGGATCTTTGGCCACTCCCAAGATGACGCGATCCACTCCAAGAGATCACTAACGTCGCTGCAAGCTTCCTTTGGAAATTACTCAGCTTCGTAACAATGAAGATGATGATGATTGTTATTGAAGATGATTGTTGATGGTGGAGGAAAACGGTAGAGGAGAAGGTAAAGAATTCGGTTATGGTGGTTACAGGTTGTTACGGTGGAGAGAGAGAGTTTGTTACGTGAGAGAGGGATGAGAGAGAGAGTAAAAAAGTGATGAGAGTGAAACTGAAGAAGAAAGGTGGGAGAATGAAAGCGTGAGTCTGCGTTGCGTGAGGTGTGGCTTTATATAATGTGAGGTGAGAGTGACTCTTTTGGATCTGAGCAGTGTGGGATACCCTCTCTCTTTTAAACTTAATGTGCAAGTTGTGTTGTTTATGGTAAGCTCTTCTACTGCTTTTCACGTGCCCAATCATATGCATGGCTTGATATAGGAATGCTAGTTGTGACTTACTTCATGCATGCCCCTATTGCAAAACATTCATATTGATACCTCGTGCCACACCAAACAACCATGATACCAACTTTATGCACAAGTAACTTCGTCTTCAGGCCATCACTCGGTTCAAATTTGTAATCATTGTCAAGGAGGCATGTAATAGAGGAGAATTAATATTGGAAGTGTCAAGAAATACTGCCTGGAACTTATTCAAAAATGCCCATGGAAAGAGGCCTTGCCCCTTTGATTATATGTGCATGCTGACTTGCTCTTATGCCTAACTCAGATGCCACTTCAAATGACTCACTTTAATGCTTTACATCTCAATCCCCACCTCATAAAAAGTTACGAAATTAGTATCAAACAAAAGAAGGCATGGAGTAGAACATACTTGCATTAGAATCAACTCAAAAGACTCTCCACAATTCCCTAAAATTGCCTTTAGATTAGGCGTGCCACATGTTTGACAAAATGTCTACGTGTGACCTGGATTCATGTCCAGCCATATGCTACGAGATGATTTTGCAAGACCATGACTTTGGGACTTTGTAGCTCACTCAATTCTTCTTCCATTGCCATGATTTTTTGTTCTTTGTGTAGAGAGCATGGGGGAAAAGAGGTAGAAGCCGGGTTTGCACCAAATAAACTTTTGTAATGCTCTATAAATGGCTTCCAATATGGCACACCAAGTGTTTGAGCAAATGCTTGCGCGTGCCCAGAAAATATGCTCAGCAACATGACTTGCATCCAGTGATGATCTTCCAACTTCCAGTCTTCCTAACTCTTTAATCATGCCTCTAATAGAAAAACTCCCAACTGCAACGTTATAGAGGGCCATGAGGTGAACAATTTTTGTGTTGAGCTTGTCTTGAATTGGAGCCTCTTTGTTTGTGAAAAACGGACCTGAAGTGGGCTGACCAACCAATTCTCAGTTTATCCAAAAATTTCACTAAGTGTGGAAACTTCTATTTTTGGCATTTTCCATTTTAACTACCTTTCCCATTTTGGTAACTTTGCTTATTTCTTTGATTTCATTATTTTTTTGACTTTTCTTTGACTAAATTTCGTCCAACATTCAATATTGGACAGTTGACTTTGACTTTGACCGAAAAGTCAACTTTTCCTGATTTTTCTGATTCTAGATGAAATTCCCGATTAATCAGTTTCTGATCCAGTTCTCAATCAGTTTTCAACCAAAGAAGCTTCGATGAATATATTTCTTCAAGGCAACCATACTTCATACCCAAAAATCATCTTCTGATTAAATTTTGACAAAGAAGCCAACAGGGTTGACTTTGATCAAAACCCTAACTTGGAAAGCTTGAGGAACTTGAGTATTGTATCTTTTAATCAAAGCTTTGGCTTGGAGACGATGAAACCCTGATTTTAAGAGGATTTCAATGGGAATGATGCCATACAATCAGACTTCAAATCTTCTCTTATTTTTTTATCAAGAATTTCTTCTGCAGAAGCTCTTTTCTCATCAATTTTTGAATAGTAACCATGATATGAATGAATGTAATGGATGAGTGGCCTAGATGAGGTATGCATATGAATGTGATATGAAAGCCAGTTGGGTATAAATAAGTGGGCAAATTTTGGGATGCAACACTATATATTAATGGTATAAAATTGGAAGTGATACACCTAGTTTATGCTTAATATATTCATTTCATTGGTGTCTTCAGTGTGTGCTATTATTTGTTTCCGCACAGTTCATATATATACCCTGTATATGCTTTGCCTACTCACTATTACTTAAGAAGTGATATATCATGGTGTGATACAAATTGAATTGGACTATTTTTTTATGATATGAAATATAATTGGAACAGTAGAATGATATATAATGGAAAATAGTAGGAAAAGTAAAGTGTGAAACAGTAACCAGTAGAATAAAATGCCTTTTCATATTATACTAGAAATTGGAAAATGGAATAGAGATATAGTGGAATTAAGATTAATATGGTGTGATTAGTAATTGGTGGATTAAATTCATAGTTAAATTAATTGCAATGAGTTTAATTGATTGGAGTATACTTGAAGTTGGATCAATTATTCAGTTTGTCGGTAAATTACGGTATCTCGAGCATTCGTCCGTAATTGTGTTTTGGCTTGAATATGTATGATGAGAATAATATATGTATATGCCATGATGTTGTGCTAATATTGATTCTCTGTGGTTAGTTGGTTAGCATTAAATTAATAATTAATTGCTTGATGTTGAAAGTGTGTGTTCATGTATAATTGGCAAAAATGAGAATTAACATGAGATAGTATGGTTACTAGTGTTAATTGGATTGTGTGAATCGTAATTGATTAATTGGCTTCTTATATGTTAATGATGTGTGTGTGTGTGTGTGTGTGTTGTGAATGTTGTGTACAATTAGTGGATAATTCATAGAGTTGAATTATTGTGATATGCGGAAAGTTAAGATGGTAGAGATGATCTTAATTGCATATATTTGTGATATTGTACATACATTCATTTCATAGTGTGCCTTGAAACACAGGTGGATTTGATTTGAAACACAAGCGGGCTTGGATTCTAGAGTGAATCGGAAGTCGTAAACTATATGTTTACAATTGGTGGACTTTGGTCTTGTCCATATCGGAAGTGTGGCTTAGATTCTAGAGATATGAATCGGAGGCCGGTGAAACTTAGAATTTCACATTGGTACCACATACATAGTGTCACATGTTTCATTGAGTTACATTAGAGTTATGTGATAGTTGATTATGTGCATTATGTTGTCGTGATATGTGCATGATTGTGATAATTGATTATGTGCATTATGTTGTTGTGATAAGTGTACGAGTGAACAATTGATTATGTGCATTGATGTCGTAATGTTATGTGTATGAGTTTGGTAATTGATTATGTACACTTGGTGTTGTGGTGATATTTGTATTAGTTGATAATTGAGAATGGGTGATGTTTGAATACGTAATTGGTTAAATGCGGGAATATGTGATAATTATGGCTATGTGCATAATTGAGAATATAGTATTGAGATATTATACTCTTATACTTGTTGTACGTTTAATGTATGTGATTATATTGATTAGTATCAATTTACATGATTAGGCAAGGTGTAATGTATTCCTATAGTTGTTGAGTTAACCATCGTATCTTATTATACTTTCTTCATAATGGTTCGTATTCTCACCCTTTTGTTTTAATGTTGCCCTCGTTTGGCAACATGCAGGTTTTGATGATTAGTAGCTTGCGTGTGACCTAGTCGGAGTTTCTTCTGAGTTTGCTTGGTAATCAAGTAGTGAGTCAATGCTCTGGTCATGTAACACTGGGTAGCTTAGACGTTGAACTCATGTTCTATTTGTTTATGTATTTTGTTATAACTTGTGAACCTGTTTAATTGGTTACTTGTTGTTGAGAGGCTTTAAGACAAATATTATGATTATATTTATCTTATGAGTTGTTTATGGAGATATGATCATGGTATGGGACATGTATCATTTATATGAAACACATGAGTATTACTTTCCGCTGTTAATGCATATTCTGGATGAAATATGATTATATGTCAGGTGTTATTTGAAATGACCAGGTGTATTGTATTTTGTGGATAAATGCTGTCGGTTTTTAAAAGCTTTTAGTTTTTTGAAAACGTCGATGTGACGCCCTTTTTAATTATATGCATGCTTATTCTTTGATTATATGCTTATTATTTATGGGATAAAAAGGGGTGTTACAGAAAGAACCCAAGCATGGGTAGCGAATCATGAAAACACACAATCATTAGTTAGAAAAAACTTCAATCTTTTGAGTCTTCAAACAAACCAGATTCATAACTACCTTCACTCCTTTTTCTATCAACCTCAGTTTCAGTATCCTCTTTGTCCTCAACATTTATGAAATTATTCTCTTCAGCAGTCTAAGAAGTGAAAGCGTCAATTCCTTTGGGAACCATAGTCTTGATCAATTCAGCCAACTTTTTTTTGTGAACCGTGTAGGATATTGGGCACAATGTATGGCGTATAACTTCTAGTAAATAGATGATAATTGAAACTCAACTGACTAAAACCTTGATACAATATGATATAGATATTCTAGTAAATAGATGATAATTGAAATTCACCATGATGAGCTAACGAACCACTTAAAGATTTTCAAGACTAATCTCAATAACCAAGCATAACTTTTTTCGGCAGAGTTCTAGAACCAAAAATAAATTTTTTAAGACTAGTTTATCTCAAGAATACCGCATTCTTGATAATAATAACAACTTCATGACACCAATACATTTATTCCTCACAAGTAGTTTTTCACTCAAAGACAGTAAGACAATTTAAGTGAGAGAATATTATTTTTAAAGAGAGAAGCGAGAGATAAATTCAAAAGAAATAGAAAGCTTATGAGAGACACCTCCTTCATATAGAAGATGAGATATTTAAAAAAATGATCCATATGCAATTTTAATGGCCCAATCAATTGGCTTATAGTCCCAATAAATTGGATTACCTAAATAATCTATTATCATGGCTCATTTCATAAAGATTGTATTGAGAGTCATTTCTAATCATAAAGACATTAGCATACTCGATTATATAATATGTTAGGCTTTTTACAATCGATTGGCTTAAGAATCCCAATTGATTGGTAGTTCAAAAAATGCTTTAAAATGAAGTTGACAGTTTCTTAATCAACTGGCTCGGCATGAAACATTTTAAAAGAGATTTGTTAGTTAAAAAGAGGTTTTTAGTGTGTGGCAGTGTGTGTGTGTGTGTGTGTGTGTGCGTGTGCGCGCGTGTGTGTGTGTTGCCTTAGTATCTTAGGAGTCACTCCACTACTTTCACAAAACTCTAGTCACTCATACAGACACGACCAGGCGGAATTTCACACTTCCTCTCTTTCACAACTTTGATGCTTTTAAGATCCTTTGCTAGATACATCGATCATAAAAACACTTTAATATAATCTTCAGCCTCCGATTAGGATTGAGATGTCTCCAAGTTTTGTCACCATCGTCAGAGTGTTTGAAAGTCATTACCACCACCTTCAGCAGCTATTGGTGCTATTGGAAAGTCAAAACAATAGGAAGATTCTTACCAAGATCATCAACTTCATGCCTTCAAGCACATAAATCAACATGTTAGAGTGTTAATCTTGCAAGTGCATCCCCTATTCATTACACCACAAGTTTGATCCACCATGCAAGAAGTCTTATCCATAGCATATGAGCTATATTCCAACATTCCATCGTATATCTCTAGTTCGTAAAAAGAACACCATGAAATAGTTGCTAACAAGATTGTTCATGTGCTTAGCAAATTGAATTTGTAAAAGGCAATTTGTCATAGGTTGTTGGAGGAAATTTGTTAAGTTTATTTGATTTTTTAAGTTTTTAGTTTAAAATATTCTATATTTTATATGAAGGTGTGGGAATATGATAATGGTGATGAAGAAGTTGATGGAGTGGAAAAAAATTAGGCTTTTCTAATTATGTTTAGATTAAATAGACCATTTAGATCCAAGTATATTTAATATGATAATGTTGGATTATCCAAACATGTGATTTTTATTAAAAAGATAGGGAAAATACCCTTTCTTGTCCTTTAACTTTGCCTCGGGGTCCATTCTGGTCCCTTAACTTTTAAAAAGTTCAAATTAATCCCTGAAGTCTTAAAAATGGAGCACGTTTGTACTTTCATCAGTCTCCGTTAGTGAGGGTTCAGATTGAATGTATATGTGGCATGGTTGATGTCTTATGTGGAATTTAAATGTTATATCCTTAACATTTGTGAACAAAGCCCTCATTCATAAGTGAAGAACTATCTTTTGTATAGAAAGACCTTGTGCAGTGAAAGAACATTGAAGCAAACATCATCGTGTAGTGAAGAATTTTCAAGGAGAACCTTGAAGCATTTGCTAACAGGTTAGAAACTTCATGATATATATCAGTTCTGATTGTGGTAGAAATTAGTGTTTTTGCATGATTTCAGTCTTAGAAATTAAGGTTTTTTTCTAAATCCGTCACATCCATGTTTTTCCATCTGATAAATTAGAGTTTTCTTGTAAATAGTTTGTTTGCATGTTTTTAAATCTGAGCAATTAGGGTTTTGCATGTTTTGAATTGACTAGGTGAGATGGACGAGTATATAATACTCAGAGTTCACCATAGTGGTGAATTTGTTGATGGTGATCTTAGGGTGTATGAAGGACGGGAAGTTGTTAAGATGAAAACAAATGTTGACACATGGAGTTACTTTGAGCTGAAAGGTGCAATTAAGTGTTTAGGTTTTATGGATTTTGAGAAAATCTATTACAGAGACCCAAATTTCGGTATGCAAGAATTGATTGATGATGCATGAGCATTAGAAATAGCTAATATTTATAAGGATCACTTAGGTGTAAAAATTTATATTAAACACACAATTGGGCAGCCTGAGTTTATAGATGCAGAGTTAGAAAAAGTTGAAAATGTCAATGAGGAGCATGATGTAAATGAGGAGCATGATGTAAATGAGGAGCATGCAGTTAATGAGGAGCATGATGTAGTTGAAGAAATGCTTTCTAAGTTGCATGAGGTCTTTGTTTAAATTTCGTCACAATTGAACCAAATGTATCGATGGTCTTGAGGTTTTTAAGGAGTCTAAAGAAAATGATTTAACATTTTTCTTCCCACCTAAAAGACAACCATACTTGAAAAGTAATCATTTGAAACAACTTCACATGAATCACTCTTATCATAATTTCTACTCATTCTATTTAACCTTGCTTTCACACTTTTATGCAAATATCTTGAGCAAAAGGTCAAAGCTTCTTCAGCTAAATATCTCTCAGCAATATATAACTTTCAATATGAGATATGTTACATGCATAACTCTTAAGCTTACACAAGTATCTATCTATGAGATACATGAATAATAATTGAACAAGACAACCCAATTTAACTTCAAGTACAAGATGAATAGGCAAATGAACCACTATATCAAAAAAAAACTTGGAGGGAAAATCATCTCTAATTGACAAAGTATTTTTATAATCTCTACATTTAAGTAATATGAATCTTATACTTGGATAACCTTCTAACACAAAGAGAAAAAAAGACCCAAGACAAGTCAATGGTTTAACCACTTAATTAGGCATTGTGATTTTTTTTATATTGTAAGTAGTGTAACATAAAATGTGTATCACAACTCTTGTAACCAAATATCTTTTAAAATTATATTGTCCTTCTACAAATATGTGAAACACACTGTACCGGAAAATGTGTGTGATAAGATTAGTGTCATATAAATTAAAATGCAAATAAAATAAAATGAATACAAAGAGTTGTTAACACAAAATTGGTGCAAAATCACCTACGTATCAAGGGCGTTAACATAAGAAAGGAAATTTACTCTTAACAGTAAAAGTATAAAATAGTCTTAGTTGAACTACTAAAAAAATGCAAATTGGGGACGGAAATTTGTAAGGGAAATAAATCTCTCACTGACTGTGAAGGATTTAGTGAGGGAAAACTATATAACTGATAAATCATAAATAGAAAAGAATTAGTGAAGAAATTTGTGAGAAAATTTTCCGTCACAAAAAATTCCTCATTAAATCCCTCACAAAATTGATAAAAGTAAATTTAGTAAATGAATTTCAGATGAATGTTATTTTTTCCCAATATTTTTCTCACAAATTCCCTCATAAAAGTGTTGGATATTTTTGTGAGGGAAATATTTCCATTGTAAATTAGAGAGTGATGTATTATTCCTTCACTAATTAGTGATAGAAATTTTCATGTTAAGTGTATTTTCTACTTACTATTTAGTGACGTAAAAAAAATTTAATGACAGAATAATTTCGTAACAATTTGTGACGGAAAGAAAATTCCTTCACAAATATTTTGTGACATTGAAATTCGGTACAGATTTAGATTCGTCAGGAAATCCGTCACTAATATAATTTTTGACGGAATTTACTATATTAGTGACATAAAATTTCCCTCTCTAAATTTTACGTTTTTAGTAGTGCCCTATGGTTTAAAGCCATTTTTTATTAATAATACCTCTGAATTTCCATTTAGCACTCCCCTATATATGAGAACACACTCACTCTCTCTAGCACTTTACCAAGTGTTTTAAGAGATTAAGAAAGTGTCAATGATGAAACCACTACAACTCAAGATAAACTCTATTTATTTACAATGACATGATTTTGGCCAATAGAGTTTTCACAACTTAACAACTAAAACACAAAGACTCAAAATACTAACACACGCATTTCTTCTATTCTCAAGGTCTGTGTCTTTTGTATGGAGAGTTTCCCTTTAAATAGTAAAGAATCCAATTGCATGACCTGATAGGGTTTTGATCAATACTTGTGGTTGAAGTAAATCAAAATAGTGCAACTTAATAATCTGATTTAATTTGATTTGTGATCTTTCATAAATTAAATCTTAATCAATATGATTTTGTATGATAATCGATCTTTTCAGAATTCTTTCCTTAATCTAAAAAGCGCATAAACAATCAAACAATAAAGAAGACAAATATGGCAAGAGATTTACTTCTACGTAGCTAGCTCTTGAGACAAGATGTTCCTTAATGTGTGGGACATCTTTCTTCACATCTTTGCCTCTTGTTTTGAGCTCATAGAGACATGACGTCTCAACATAATGTAATGGCATCTTGCATTACATGTTGCATATAAATTTATGTCAATCACTTGTAACAACAATCTCCCATTTTGGTTAATTTTTAGGCAAATACAACATCATATATGTGCTACCAAAATAATAGACCAAACATCATGACATGTTTAAAAAAACATCAAGGAGAAGAGAAAAACTAGTAACATATGCTAAAACATTATTGAGCATAAACTATAAACTAGTCAGCATAACACATGTCTTGGATTATTATTTTTTTTCTCCCCTAATTGCCTCAAAATGGGCAGGGAGATAAAAAAGGACATCCATTAAAAACATCCTAGGAGGGGCAAAAATTAAACTAGAAATCCAAAAGAAATAGAAATGGAACCATCCCATGAGGGTAATTGGAGCCATTATCCATCCCATAGGGTTATTAAACAAATTGAAAGAACCCAAGAAGGGGTAGCGAATCATCATAATACACAATCATTAATCAGAAAAAACTTCAATCTTCAGAGTCTTCAAACAAACCAAATTCATAACCACCTTCACTCCCTTTTCTATCAACCTCGGTTTTTGTATCCTCCTTGTTCTCAACATTTATGAAATTATTCTCTTCAGCAGCCTAAGAAGTGAAAGTGTCTACTCCTTTGGGAACCATAGTCTTGATCAGTTCATCCAGCTTTTTTTTTGTGAACCGTGTAGATATTGGGCACAAAAATGTATGGAGTATAACTTCTATTTATAATTGAAACTCAAGAAACTAAAACCTTGATACAAGATAATATAGATATTCTAGTAAGTAGATGATAATTGAAATTCACCATGATGAGCTAACGAACCACTTAAAGATTTTCAAGACTAATCTCAATAACCAAGCATAACTTTTTTCGGCAGAGTTCTAGAACCAAAAATAGATTTTTTTTTAAGACTCGTTTATCTCAAGAATCAAACTCGATTTCCCAATAATACCGCATTCTTGAGAATAATAACAACAGCATAACACCAGTACATTTATTCCTCACAAGTAGTTTTTCACTCAAAGGCACTAAGGAAATTTAAGTGAGAGAAAATTATTTTTAAAGAGAGAAGCGAGAGATAAATTCAAAAGAAATAGAAAGCTTATGAGATACGCCTTCTTCATATAGAAGATGAGACATCTAAAAAAGAAAATGATCCATAGGTAATTTTAATGGCCCGATCAATTGGCTTAAGGTCCCAATAAATTGGATGACCTAAATAATCAATTATCATGGCTCATTTCGGAAAGATTGTATAGAGAGTCATTTCTAATCATAAATACATTAGCATACTTGATTATATAATCTATTAGGCTTCTTACAATCGATTGGCTTAAGAATCCCAATTGATTGGGTAGTTCAAAAAATGCTTTAAAAAGAAGTTGACAATTTGTTAATCAACTGGCTCAGCTTGAAACATTTTAAAAGAGATTTGATAGTTAAAAAGAGGTTTTTAGTGTGTGGCTGTGTGTGTGTTGCCTTAGTATCTTGGGAGTTACTCCCCTACTTTCATAAAACTCTGGTCACTCATACAGAAACGACCAGGCGGGCTTTCACACTTCCTCTCTTTCACAACTTTGATGCTTTTAAGATCCTTGCTAGATACATCGATCATACAAACACTTCAATATAATATTCAACCTCCGATGAGGATTGAGATGTCTCTAAGTTTTGTCACCATCATTAGAGTGTTGGAAAATCATTACCACCACCTACAACAGCTATTGGTGCTATTGGAAAGTCAAAACAACAGGAAGATTCTCATCAAGATCATCAACTTCATGCCTTCAAGCACATAAATCAACATGTTAGAGTGTTAATC
This sequence comes from Vicia villosa, assembly GCF_029867415.1. Classification (NCBI taxonomy): domain Eukaryota; kingdom Viridiplantae; phylum Streptophyta; class Magnoliopsida; order Fabales; family Fabaceae; genus Vicia; species Vicia villosa. The sequence continues at coordinate 141,508,126 of NC_081180.1, forward strand.
TTGCAGGTGCATTCCCTATCCACTACCCCACAAGTTTGATCCACCACGCAGGCAGTCTTATCCATCGCATATGAGCTATATTCCAACATTTCATCGCATATCTCTAGTTCGTGAATAGAACACCATGAAATAGTTGCTGACAAGGTTGTTCATGTGCTTAGCAAACAGAATTTGTTAAAGGCAATTAGTCATAGGTCGTTGGAGGAAATTTGTTAAGTTTATTTGATTTTTTAAGTTTTTTAGTTTAAAATATTCTATATTTTATATGAAGGTGTGTGAATATGATAATGGTGATGCAGAAGTTGATGAAGAGGAAAAAAAATAGGCTTTGCTAATTATGTCTAGATTAAATAGACCATTTAGATCCAAGTATATTTAATATGATAATGTTGGATTATGTAGATGTTTTTGATTGGCTGTATTTTTTGGTAAAACAATTAGTGTTTTATCATGTCAAACCTGGTGTCATGACATGCATTGTTTTGAAGGTTTTTTTCTCTTGAAGTTGTTTTTGTGCAGGCTTTTATCTGATGTCAAGACCGATGTCATGACATCCGAAGCTGCTGTGTTTTTCTATGTTCGCGTTATGGTTATTTGATCTGTTAAGTTTTTGCGCGCCTCTTTTGGAAACTTTGGATTCTGCCTTGTTTCAGAACAACGTTATGCGATGGATCTTTGCCTTATGGAAATGGTTTTAATTAGGTTTAAAATTATTATTGGATCCAAGGCCCAGCTGCTGCAAGGTTATATATATCAAATGAAGAAGCTGCTGCATGAATGTTTTTGTTAGGGTTTGCCGTCCAGAAGTTTGTGGTGTTGTTCGTCTGTGTATTAGATTTCTTGTAAGCCAAACAATCATCATGATGATTGTCTTGGTCTAGGTGTTTCTGTTTTGAGTTGTAAAAAGTACTCGAAGCTTTTAAGCAAGAGTACTATTGTACTTGATCAAAGCTTTTAAGCAAGATCAAGTTGTGTTTTTGAAGAGTGTCTTCTGTTGCTTTTCATCTGTTAGTTTTTCATCACTGCTGTGATTGAGGGGGAGTGAGTAGGAACTCTGGTCTAGTTGTTTAGATTGAAGTTGCATTGGGTAGATATTAAGTGAGAGGCGTAATATTGAGTTGTATTACCTTGAATTAATATTACTTATAGTGGACTTCCTCCCTGGCTTGGTAGCCCCCAAATGTAGGTGTGTTTGCACCGAACTGGGTTAACAATTTTCCTGTGTTGTTCATTGTTTACTCTTTGTTCATTTATTTGAAAACATTCAGATAATGATGTCGTGACATCCTGTAAGACATCGCGTGTCTGAGTCCAGAATTTCAATTGGTATCAGAGCAGGCACCCTGCCTGTTTTCACTGGGTGAGATCTAGGGAAGGTACTTTCTGGTTCGATGGACAAAGAAGGTGGTGGATTTATAATGAGACCACCCATTCTGGATGGATCTAATTATGATTATTGGAAACCTCTCATGGTGGCTTTTCTGAAATCTGTGAATAGCAAAGCATGGAGAGCTGTGAACAAAGGATGGGAACATCCTGTTATTACTGATAAAGATGGCAACAAAACTCTTAAACCAGAGGAAGAGTGGGACAAGGATGAAGAGGCATTGGCGCTTGGCAACTCTAAAGCTCTAAATGCTTTATTCAATGGAATTGACAAAAATATATTCAGACTGGTGCACCAGTGTGAACTAGCCAAAGATGTCTGGGATATCCTAAAGACTACTCATGAGGGCACCTCCAAAGTGAAGATGTCAAGACTTCAACTGCTAACTACAAAATTTGAAAATCTAAGGATGAGGGATGATGAAAGTATTAAGGATTTTCATATGAATTTACTCGATATTGCTAATACCTCAGGAGCTTTGGGAGAAAAAATGTCTGATGAAAAGTTGGTAAGGAAAATCCTTAGATCCCTACCTAAGAGATTTGATATGAAAGTTACAGCTATAGAAGAGGCACGGGACATCAGCAAAATGAAGGTGGAAGAGTTAATTGGATCTCTTCAAACCTTTGAGATGGGAATCAGTGAAAATTCTGAAAAGAAGAACAAGAGCATAGCCTTTGTGTCCAACTCTCAAGAGGAAGTTGAGGAAAGTAGAGAAGAGAATCTATCTGAATCTATAGCTATGCTTGGCAAACAATTCAACAAAATTATAAGAAGAATGGATCAGAAGCCAAGACCAAATGTCAAGAACATCTCATCTGACATCAGTAGATCTTATGACTCTGGCAGAGGAGTTAAACCAGAAGAAAAGTACAACCACAACAAAGGGATTCAATGTCATGGATGTGAAGGGTATGGACATATTAGAGCTGAATGCCCTACCTATCTCAAGAAACAAAAGAAAGGATTGTCAGTCTCCTGGTCTGATGAAGATTCAGAGAGTGAGTTTGAAGAAGAATCAGCCAAACATGTCACAGCCCTTACTGGAATTTGCAATTCTAATGAAGATTCTAGGAAAGACGAGCTAACCTTTGAAGAACTGGCAGGTTCCTACAGAAAGCTGTGTATCAAATGTGCAGAAGTGTGTCAACAAGGTGAAAAGCAGAAGAAATACATAGCGCAGTTGGAGGCTGATAACAAAGAGCTTAATGAAACTATATCTGAACTGAATGGTGAAACCATCCTGCTACAATCCAAACTTGATCAGATGTCTAAATCAGTAAAAATGTTGAACAATGGCACGGATATGCTGGAGGAGATCTTGCAGGTTGGAAAAAGTTCAAGAGATATGTCTGGCATAGGATTTGTCAGTACAAAGTGTTGGAAATAGAAAAAATACATTGTATGTTTTCCATTAAAAAGAGCATTTAAGTTTTAGGTTCATGTATATTTAGATTCATGCATTTAGGAAGTTGGACTATTATTTATTTCTCCTTGTAAACATAATATGTAATTAATTATATAGTGTATAAATATTATGGATGCTGAGTGCTTTACTCACTCAAGCACATTCAAAACACTCTAATTTCTATTTTTCACATGGCATCAGAGCATCTAATCTAGGGGACTCTACTTCCGCTAATATCAGTATTTAGAAATCTGACCGGGCATTTTTATGCTGTCAGAACCCTTAAATCTTGACTGGGCAACACGTGCTGTCAAGTTTTTTCAATTAAACGCTATCTATACTTTTCCGGCAGCCGTCCGTACTGTTTCATACAGTTTTCTGCAGCCGTTGGTACAACTCTGCACATTTTTCAGCCGCTGTTTACACCGTTCCAGCCGCTGTCTACACCGTTTCAGCCGTTGTCTGCACAGTTCCAGCAACTGTTTGCAAGTTCCAGTCACTGTTTGCAAGATCCAGCCACTGTTTGCAAGTTTCAGCCGCTGTCTGCACTGTTCCATCCACTGTCCCTGCATTTTCTGGTATGGAAAAATCATCAAGTAATTGTAGTGTGGCGTATTCTAGTAAGCTTCCACTCTCATTTGGATTTCATGTCTCAGAAACACCTTCCCAATTATTTTGGATATTAGATTCAGGAGCCACAGACCATATGACACCCTCTTCAAAACAGTTCTCCACATATTCCCCTTGTCCCAGTAATAAAAAAATTTCTACTGCTGATGGTACTCTTGTAACTGTAGCTGGCTTTGGAGATATTCAAATAAATCATTCTATAACCTTAAAAAGGGTTCTCCATGTTCCGAAGCTATCCATGAACCTTGTCTCCATACAAAAACTTACAAATGATTTATCCTGTAGTGTGACTTTTTTTAATGATTGTTGTATATTTCAAGATAAGGACTCGGGAAAGACGATTGGACGTGCTAGAGAAAGGAATGGCCTTTACTATCTTGAAGAACCAGGTCACTGTACAAATGTCCACTTGTCTCACTCATTTATGTCAGAGTCAATACTCTCCAAAAAGGAAAAAATCTTTCTTTTTCATTGTCGATTAGGTCATCCTTCTTTTGGAGTCATTAAAGTTTTGTTTCCATCTTTATTCAATAAGGTAGATATTGAAAGTCTTCATTGTGATGTGTGCGAGTTTGCTAAACATAAGCGTCTACCATTTCCATTAAACAACAAAAGAAGTCTTTCCCCTTTCTATCTTATTCATTCAGATGTTTGGGGTCCCTCTACTAATCCAAATGTAACAGGTGCTAGGTGGTTTGTGACTTTTATAGATGATTGTACCCGGGTTACTTGGGTATTTTTACTCCAAAACAAGTCTGACGTCAGTACTGTTTTTCCAAAGTTTTTCTACATGATTAAAAATCAATTTGGAGTAAACATTAAAAGACTTAGGTCTGATAATGGAAAAGAGTACTTCAATCATGTTCTTATTTCTTTCTGTCAAAAAGAGGGAGTTGTCCATGAGTCTTCTTGTGTTAAAACACCACAACAAAATGGAATCGCAGAAAGAAAAAATGGGCATCTATTAGACCAAACCCGAGCACTATTGTTTCATAAAAATGTTCCCAAATATTTATGGGGGGAGGCCGTTCTCACTAGCACATATCTTATTAATCGATTACCCTCTAGAGTATTAGGGTTCAAGAGTCCTATGGATGTTCTTTCTTCCTTCTATCCAAATTTGTCAACAAGTAGTAATCTCAAACCTCGAATTTTTGGGTGTGTCTCATTTGTCCATGTGCATAGTCAAGACAGGAAAAAACTCGATCCTAGAGCCCTAAGATGTGTTTTTGTCGGTTATTCCTCTACTCAAAAGGGATATAAGTGTTTTCATCCTCCATCTAAAAGATTCTTTGTGTCGCGGGATGTAACCTTCCATGAAGAGGAACCGTACTTCACTCAACCTTATCTTCAGGGGGAGAGTTTTAAGGAAGATAAGCTTGAAAGTCTTGATCTTTCTGGTCTCGAGTCAAATACACTCAATTTGTCTAGTATTAAGTCAAATACATCTGGTCATGACTCAAATACACTCAATCTCTCTGGTCTCGAGTCAAATCCACCTAATTCTTCCAGTTTTGAGTCAAATAGACCCGATCTTTCTGGTCTTGAGTTAAACACACTTGTACCAAACCCATCTGAGCCTGAAGAATTGGGGGTTGAGTCAAATCAATCAAATATACCAGTAGTTGAACGTGAACCTGAAGTGGATGTGAGATATGGAAAGAATCTGGTTTACATGAGAAAGTCAAAGGCCGTTCCTGAATCGACACAAGTTCAAGAGCCTGACTCGACTCCTTCAAATGAGGTAATTAATTCTTCTGAATTGCAGGATAAAATTATGACCCAAACAACAGATGATGACCTAGACCTTCCAATTGCTATTAGGAAAGGTACCAGAAAATGCACCAAACAGCCTTTGTATCCCCTTTCAAACTATCTTTCTTTTCAAAAATTCTCACCTACCCATAGAGCCTTTCTTACAAACCTTAACGCTACTTCCATACCTACTAATGTTTCTGAGGCATTGTCTGATGAAAAATGGAAGCAAGCCATGAATATTGAGATGGACGCACTGAAGAAGAATGGAACATGGGAGATAGTGACTTTACCAGAAGGAAAGAGGCCAGTTGGATGCAAATGGGTGTACACGGTAAAATATAAGGCTGATGGATCAATCGAAAGATATAAAGCCAGGTTGGTTGCCAAAGGGTTTACACAAACCTATGGAATTGACTACTCAGAAACATTTGCACCGGTTGCGAAGATGAATACAGTGAGAGTAATTTTGTCACTTGCTGCCAATTATGGTTGGAATTTACAACAATTTGATGTGAAGAATGCTTTCCTACATGGGGAACTTGAGGAGGAGATTTATATGCAGGTACCACCGGGGTATGAAAAAAATGTGTCTGACAATACAGTTTGCAGGTTGAAGAAAGCGTTATATGGCCTAAAGCAATCACCTCGAGCATGGTTTGGAAGATTCACTAAGGTTATGACATCCTTGGGGTACAAGCAAAGTCAAGGGGATCACACCTTGTTCATCAAACACTCGCCACAAGGGGGAGTAACAGTTTTGTTAGTATATGTGGATGACATTATAATGACTGGAGATGATTGGAAGGAGCAACAGATCTTGAGTCATTGTTTGGCTAAGGAGTTTGAAATAAAAGCTCTTGGAAAGCTGAAGTACTTCTTGGGAATCGAGGTGGCACATTCCCAAAAAGGCATTTTTATATCACAACAAAAATACATTAAAGATTTACTCAAAGAGACAGGAAAAACAGCGTGTAAACCAGCGAGCGTTCCTATGGATCCAAATCTTAAATTGGGTAATACAGAAGAAGATGTTGCAGTAGATAAAGAAATGTATCAACGTCTAGTTGGGAGATTAATTTACTTGTCTCACACTAGACCTGATATTGCATATGCTGTAAGTATGGTTAGTCAGTTCATGCATTGTCCTAAAGAGATCCATTTACAAGCAGTTCATAGAATCCTGCAGTATCTCAAGGGAACTCCAGGAAGAGGAATTTTGTTCAAAAGAAATGGAAATACAACACTTGAGGCCTACACTGATGCAGACTATGCAGGATCAATTGTTGATAGAAGATCCACTACAGGGTATTGCACCTTTCTTGGAGGAAATCTTGTGACTTGGAGGAGTAAGAAGCAAAATGTAGTAGCACGTTCTAGTGCTGAAGCTGAATTTCGAGCCATGGCACAAGGCATTTGTGAATTACTTTGGCTTAAAATTATTTTAGAAGATTTGAAAATCAAATGGGAAGGACCCATGAAGCTCTACTGTGATAATAAGTCAGCTATCAGTATAGCACATAATCCAGTTCAACATGATCGAACTAAGCATATTGAGGTTGATAGACACTTCATTAAGGAGAAGCTTGACAGTGGGCTGATTTGCACCCCATATGTGTCCTCACATGGGCAACTTGCGGATATTCTCACTAAAGGATTGAGTTGCTCAAATTTTGAACGAATTATATCCAAGCTGGGAATGGAGAATACTTATTCACCAGCTTGAGGGGGAGTGTTGGAAATAGAAAAAATACATTGTATGTTTTCCATTAAAAAGAGCATTTAAGTTTTAGGTTCATGTATATTTAGATTCATGCATTTAGGAAGTTGGACTATTATTTATTTCTCCTTGTAAACATAATATGTAATTAATTATATAGTGTATAAATATTATGGATGCTGAGTGCTTTACTCACTCAAGCACATTCAAAACACTCTAATTTCTATTTTTCACACAAAGAAATATGTCCAAGATAGTAGCAGAACTAAACCTGAAGCTGAGATGTTGAAGCCGATGTCTAGACATGTGACTCAACATCATGAGAAAGGTGAAATGAAGAGAAAGTTTCAAAGATGGAGATGTCATTTCTGTGGAAGATTTGGACACATTAAGCCTTTTTGCTTCAGACTACATGGATATCCAGATCAAGCTCCTTCTTACAAGCCTAAGCAGATCATGCCCACCCAGAAGCATCAATGGAAACCTAAAAATATGGCCTTAATAGCCCATACATCTCTTAGAGTTTCAGCCAAAGAAGACTGGTATTTTGATAGTGGATGTTCCAGACACATGACTGGTCTCAAGAATCTGCTTGTTGATATCAAAAGTCATTCTACTAGTTATGTAACCTTTGGTGATGGAGCTAAAGGAGAAATCAAAGGAGTTGGAAAACTAGACTGTTCAAGAGTGCCAAGTTTAGAAGGTGTTCTGTTGGTCAAGCGCCTGACAGCTAACCTCATAAGCATCAGTCAACTATGTGACCAAGGATACCAAGTCAACTTCACTAAAGCTGAGTGTGTGGTTACTAATAAAGAAAAGGAAGTAGTTATGAGGGGTGTCAGATCCAAAGATAACTGCTACTTGTGGGTGTCTCATGAATCCAGCTACTCTACTGTTTGTTCTAAAGAAGAAAAAGCAAAGCTGTGGCACCAAAAACTTGGTCACCTTCATCTAAGAGGTATGAAAAGAATTATTTCTCTGGAAGCTGTAAGAGGAATTCCTAAGCTACAAATTGATGAAGGAAAAATATGTGGTGAATGTCAGGTAGGAAAACAAACCAGGATGTCACATCCAAAGGTTAAACATCTGACTACTTCCAGAGTTCTTGAACTTCTACATATGGACTTGATGGGACCAATGCAAATAGAAAGTCTTGGAGGAAAGAAATATGCTTATGTGGTTGTGGATGACTACTCCAGGTACACTTGGGTAAACTTTATTAGAGAAAAGTCAGATGTGTTTGATGTTTTCAAGGACCTATGTCAAAGAATTCAAAGAGAAAAAGAAAATGGTGTTGTGAGAATTAGAAGTGATCATGGAAAGGAATTTGAGAATCAAAAGTTTGCTGAATTCTGCTCCTCTGAAGGAATACATCATGAATTCTCTTCCCCTATTACTCCACAGCAAAATGGGGTTGTCGAAAGAAAGAATAGAACTATTCAAGAATCAGCAAGAGCTATGATTCATGCTAAGAATCTTCCTATCTACTTCTGGGCTGAAGCCATGAATACTGCTTGTTATGTACATAATAGAGTCACCTTAAGAAAAGGAACCTCTACCACCCTATATGAGATCTGGAAGGGAAGAAAACCCACTGTCAAATACTTCCATGTGTTTGGTAGTAAGTGTTACATTCTTACTGATAGAGATCACAGGAGGAAGATGGATCCCAAGAGTGATGAAGGAATCTTTCTGGGCTACTCTACAAACAGCAGAGCCTATAGAGTATTCAACTCAAGAACCAAAACAATAATGGAATCCATAAATGTTGTGGTTGATGATGTTCACAATCAAGCAGATGTCACAGAAGATGTCGGAACATTCTGGGATCTTACAGCAGAAGGAACTACAAGAGAAGATGATTGCAGTCCCACTATCACAGAGGCTGAGACTGAACCTCCTAACAAGAGTCCCTCTATAAGAATTCAGAAAGATCATCCTAAAGATCTTATTATAGGAGATCTCAACAGTGGAGTTGTTACAAGGTCAAGAGAAGTTGACTCAAACTCTTGTTTTGTGTCAAAAATTGAACCTAAAAATGTCAAGGAAGCATTAACAGATGAGTTCTGGATTAATGCCATGCAGGAAGAATTAGGTCAGTTTGAAAGAAATGAAGTATGGGAGCTGGTACCAAGACCTAAAGGCACTAATGTCATTGGAACTAAATGGGTTTACAAGAACAAGTCAGATGAACAGGGAACTGTTATCAGAAACAAAGCAAGGCTAGTTGCTCAAGGATACACCCAAGTTGAAGGAATTGACTTTGATGAAACCTTTGCCCCTGTTGCCAGACTTGAGTCAATTAGGCTATTGTTAGGAATTGCGTGTATTCTGAAATTCAAACTATACCAGATGGATGTGAAGAGTGCTTTCTTGAATGGATATTTGAATGAGGAAGTCTATGTAGAACAACCTAAAGGTTTTGCAGATCCAAACCACCCTGATCATGTATACAAATTAAGAAAAGCTCTTTACGGTCTGAAACAAGCCCCTAGAGCTTGGTATGAGAGACTAACTGAGTTTCTTACTAGCAATGGATAAAAGAAAGGAGGGATAGATAAAACTCTTTTTGTTAAAGATGAAGGAGGGAAGATTCTGATAGCTCAAATCTATGTGGATGATATTGTATTTGGTGGGATGTCAGACAAGATGACTAGACATTTTGTTGATCAGATGCAATCTGAATTTGAAATGAGTCTAGTTGGAGAACTAACCTATTTTCTTGGGCTACAAGTCAAACAGATGGAAGACTCAATCTTTCTCTCTCAGAGCAAGTATGCTAGAAATATTGTCAAAAAGTTTGGAATGGAAAATGCTTCTCACAAAAGGACACCAGCACCTACCCATTTGAAGCTGACCAAAGATGAAACGGGAACCAGTGTTGATCAAAGTCTATACAGAAGCATGATAGGAAGTCTGCTGTATCTTACAGCCAGTAGACCTGATATTGCCTTTGCTGTTGGGGTATGTGCCAGGTATCAAGCAGAACCCAAAACCAGCCATATCAATCAAGTCAAGAGGATCCTGAAATATGTGAATGGTACTTGTGAATATGGAATGCTCTACTCTCATGGGTGTGAACCCATTCTCACTGGATATTGTGATGCAGACTGGGCAGGAAGTGCTGATGACAGAAAAAGTACTTCAGGAGGATGTTTCTTCTTGGGTAATAATCTTATTTCATGGTTCAGCAAGAAACAAAATTGTGTGTCTCTGTCCACTGCAGAGGCAGAATACATTGCAGCAGGAAGTAGTTGCTCTCAGCTTGTTTGGATGAAACAGATGTTATCAGAATACAATGTCACACAAGATGTCATGACATTATATTGTGACAATTTAAGTGCCATTAACATTTCAAAGAATCCTATTCAGCATAGCAGGACCAAGCACATTGATATTAGACATCATTACATTAGAGATCTTGTTGAAAATAAAACAATTGTCTTGGAACATGTTGCTACAACCCTTCAACTAGCTGATATTTTCACAAAAGCCTTGGATGCTAATCAATTTGAAAATCTAAGAAGCAAACTAGGCATTTGTCTTTGTGAAGGATTATAGCAATTAATTGGGTGTGGGATCAGCACTATTTCTTTCTTGACTGTCAAGGATACTCTGCTGATGGTGGTAATGATCATTCTGTTGGTAGTGATGGCTGAGGAGGGTGAGGATGCTCGGACAAGAAGCTTCAATGATGTGGAGATGAGTAAGGATAATGATTCTGAAGTGTAAATCTTCATCTGTTGTTTGGCTTCTTTTGTGGCTAGAAAGGGGGAGAAAGTGATAGATGATGATTTGGTTGTACTTTGGTTCCTTGGTTGTACTATGAGCAAGATGTTGTTGGCTAACAGAATGTATTCTGTTTTTTTTTGGTGGATCCTTGTTTCTATTGGCTGCTATCTCTGATGGTATCATCTATTATTGTTTTAGCCAAAAAATTCGCCAAAGGGGGAGTTTGTAGATGTTTTTGATTGGCTGTATTTTTTGGTAAAACAATTAGTGTTTTATCATGTCAAACCTGGTGTCATGACATGCATTGTTTTGAAGGTTTTTTTCTCTTGAAGTTGTTTTTGTGCAGGCTTTTATCTGATGTCAAGACCGATGTCATGACATCCGAAGCTGCTGTGTTTTTCTATGTTCGCGTTATGGTTATTTGATCTGTTAAGTTTTTGCGCGCCTCTTTTGGAAACTTTGGATTCTGCCTTGTTTCAGAACAACGTTATGCGATGGATCTTTGCCTTATGGAAATGGTTTTAATTAGGTTTAAAATTATTATTGGATCCAAGGCCCAGCTGCTGCAAGGTTATATATATCAAATGAAGAAGCTGCTGCATGAATGTTTTTGTTAGGGTTTGCCGTCCAGAAGTTTGTGGTGTTGTTCGTCTGTGTATTAGATTTCTTGTAAGCCAAACAATCATCATGATGATTGTCTTGGTCTAGGTGTTTCTGTTTTGAGTTGTAAAAAGTACTCGAAGCTTTTAAGCAAGAGTACTATTGTACTTGATCAAAGCTTTTAAGCAAGATCAAGTTGTGTTTTTGAAGAGTGTCTTCTGTTGCTTTTCATCTGTTAGTTTTTCATCACTGCTGTGATTGAGGGGGAGTGAGTAGGAACTCTGGTCTAGTTGTTTAGATTGAAGTTGCATTGGGTAGATATTAAGTGAGAGGCGTAATATTGAGTTGTATTACCTTGAATTAATATTACTTATAGTGGACTTCCTCCCTGGCTTGGTAGCCCCCAGATGTAGGTGTGTTTGCACCGAACTGGGTTAACAATTTTCCTGTGTTGTTCATTGTTTACTCTTTGTTCATTTATTTGAAAACATTCAGATAATGATGTCGTGACATCCTGTAAGACATCGCGTGTCTGAGTCCAGAATTTCAGATTATCCAACCATGAGATTTTTATTAAAAATATAGGGAAAATACTCATTTTCGTCTTTTAACTTTGCCTTGGAATATTTCTGGTACCTTAACTTTTAAAAAGTTCAAATTAATCCATGAAGTCTTAAAAATGGAGCATGTTTGTTTTTTTGTCTGTCTCCGTTAGTGAGGGTTCACATTGAGTGTATATGTGGCATGGTTGATGCCTTATGTGGCATTTAAATGTTATATCCTTAACATTTGAGAACAAATCCCTCATTCATAAGTAAAGAACTATCTTTTGTGAAGAAAGACCTCGTGCAGTGAGAGAACATTGAAGCAAATATCATCCTACGGTGAAGAACGTTGAAGGTGAACCTTTAAGCATTTGCTAGCAGGTTAGAAACTTCATGATATGTATCAGTTTTGATTGTGGTAGAAATTAGGGTTTTTGCATGATTTCAGTCTTAGAAATTAGGGTTTTTTTTGCTAAATCCGTCAAATCCATGTTTTTGCATCTGATAAATTAGGGTTTTCTTGTAAATCGTTTGTTTGCATGTTTTTAAATCTGAGAAATTAGGGTCTTGCATGTTTTGAATTGACTAGGTGAGATGGACGAGTATATAGTACTCCGAATTCACCATAGTGGTGAATTTGTTTATGGTGATCTTAGGGTGTATGAAGGAGGGGAAGTTGTTGAGATGAAAACAAGTGTTGACACATGGAGTAACTTTGAGCTGACAGGGGCAATTAAGTGTTTAGGTTTTATGGATTTTGAGAAAATCTATTACAGAGACTCAACTTTTGCTATGCAAGAATTTATTGATGATGCAGGAGCATTAGAAATAGCTGGTATTTATAATGTTCACTTAGGTGTAAACATTTATATTAAACACACAATTGAGTAGCCTGAGTTTATAGATGCAGAGTTAGAAAATTTTGACAATGTTAATGAGGAGCATGATGTCAATGAGGAGCATGCAGTTAATGAGGAGCATGATGTAGTTGAAGAAATGCTTTCTAAGTTGCATGAAGAAGCAGTCAATGATAATGATAAGTCCAATGAAACGGAGTTGGAGGCTGAGAAGGTTGTGTTGGAGGCTAAGAAATTAGGTATGGAGGCTAAATAGGATGAACATGTTGTGTTGGAGGCTAAGAAGGTTGTGTTGGATGCTGAGAAGGGTGGTATTGATGCTGAGAAAGATTGTATGGATAATGAGAAAGATGGCATGGAAAGTGGTGAGGTGGATGATGGCATAAGTAGTGATGATAGTGAGTTCAAATGGGAGGTGAGTTCCTACTTAAGTTCAAAAGATGACTTCAAGTAGGAAATCATATCATATGCTGTCCATAGTGGTAGAAACCTTAAGTTCACCAAAAATGACAATGTAAGGGGAGGGTAAAATGAAAGGATGGATGTGATTGGGAAGTATATTGTGCCAAATTGTCAAATGAAGCAATTTGGCAATTAAGGAAGGTGAATGATGTACATAGTTGCAGTATGGATTATAATGTGAAAATGATGACTACCAAGTGGCTGAGCAAAAGGATCCAAAACTCCTTAAAAATCAATCCTAGGATGAAAACTAAAGATATAAAGGCAAAGGCGAAAAGAAATGGAATGTTGGTGTGAACAAACCAATGCAATTAAGGCAAGGTTTAAAGCTAGAGATATGGTTGATGGATCATTCCTAGGGATTACACCAGAATCTATGATTATTGTCATGAGTTGTTAAGATTAAATCTAGGTTCCATAGTGAAGGTTGGTGTTGAACCATCTCAAGAAGGATCAGATGTTCATATGCCATATTTCAAAAGGATGTATATATGCCTTGCTACATGTAAGGAATGCTTCAAGTTTTCTAGGCATGTAATAGGGTTGGATGGTTGTTTTCCTAAGGAGCTATGTGAAGGGCAAATACTTGCTGATACAAGTAGGGATCCAAATGATCAAATGGTACCTATAGTATTTTTAGCGGTAGAAGGAGAAAATAGGGACACTTGGACATGGTTCTTGGAGTTATTGATTGATGACCTTGGTAGAAAAAATGAGTGTCTCACATACAATTTCATGTCAGATTAGCAAAAGGTATGTGAACACAAGTCTTTTGATTTCTATTAATTTGTAATTATTTCTATTGAATTGATGTGATTTGGTTTGCTGTGTTCCAGGGATTACTACCAACCTTGGATGAAATTTTGCCTAATATTGAGCAAAGGTTCTGTGTCAGACACTTGTACAACAATTTTAGGAAAAGATATCCTGGGAAGATGCTAAAGGAAATAATTTGAAGGCTGCTAAGGCTAATTATGCACAAGCCTGGGAAAGAGAGATGAAGAGGATGAGGTTGATAAATGAAGAAGCATATCTCCATATGATGAAGACAACAGAGGATGAGGCTGATAAATGAAGAAGCATATCTCCATGTGATGAAGACACCTCCAAGGTTTTGGAGTAGATCTTATTTTAGAGGGACTAATAAATGTGATGTTGTAGTGAATAACATGTCTGAGTCTTTCTACAGTGTTATTCTTGAGTCAAGATCCAAACCCTTAGTGACCATAGTGGAAGACATCAGGACATATTGTATGGAAAAATTGGCAACAAATAGAATGAGGTTTCAGAAACTAGTTGATGATGATGTTTTGCCTAACATCAGAAAGAAAGTTGATAAAACAAGTACTCACACAAATTCATAGATTGTGAGGTATGCATTATGCTTTGTAATATGTATCTTAAACATATGATATGAATTATGTCTCTAATGATATTTTTATCGTGTAGAATGTCTGCTGAACACATATTTGAGGTTCATCATGTAGAAAATCCTGCAGATATATTTGCTATGAATTTAAAGGAATGTGTGTGCTCTTGTACAAGGTGGGAATTAACTAGACTTCCTTGTGTTCATGCATTGTCTAGCATTAAAAATAGGAACTTCATGGTTGAGGATTACATCCCTGTTTATTATAGGAAGTCGATGTACATGAAGGTATATTCATATGTCATTTATCCTGTGAATGGATCCAATCTCTGGGTCAGAACTGAACTCCCAGATGTCTAGCCCCCTAAGTATAGGAGGGTTCCTGGAAGACCAAAGAAAAGAAGAAATCTGGAGCATGTTTTGCAATTAGGTGTTCCAGGTGCAAGCATTCGGGACACAACAAATCAACATGTAAGATTACTCAAGGTACCCAAGGTACTCAAGGTATTCAAGGTACTCAACCTGACGTCAGGCTTACTCAAAAAATACCACCTACTCAAGTTACTCAACAAACACCAGCTTCTCACGATGTTGCGAACCTGTCTCAACCAACTCCATCTTCCCAAGGGTCCAAGAAATCTACCCAGGGTTGGGTGTTAGGAGGCCATCAACACCTTTTGTTCCCCCTGGACAAACTACAAGACTAAGTGCTACCAATAATGTGATTGGCCCAACTATAAGGAGGACAACACCCAAGAAAAAAACGTAGGACTAAGTAGAATGTCATTTTGAATTTGTTATCATTTTGTGTAATGGTCTTAACTGATATTTAGAACCATCTACCGTTATTTTATGTTATTCTTATGTATCTCAATTTGAATTGATGTCATTTTGTGTGCTGAATATGAAAGTCACGTTGAACAAGTTTATGCTAATGCCAATTATGTGTTATCTTGAAATTGTGTTCTTTACAAGTTTATGTGTTTTGTTGAAATTAAGTGTTGCAATGTTACAACAATTGAACGAAAATTAACAATTGAAATTAAGTGTTGCAATGTTACAACAATTGAAGTGAAATTAAGTGTTGTAATGTTATAACAATCAGCTGAAATTAACGAAAATTCCCATTTCATTAGAACTTAATCAGAACTTAAACATTACAATAGGATCCCATTACAATAAAACTTAAACATTTTAATTCATCATGAACAAAATCACAAATGCTGCACCTAAAATAACAAACATCATCCAGTATTTTTTCAACTTCAGAATCTTGTTTATCTCCTTCCTTAATTATTCATTTGTCAACTTAACTTTTTCAATCTCCATAGTTGCATCATCCAATTTCTTTGATAACTTTTCCAATCTGGACATTATAATTTGCCCTTTGTCATCTTGAACTTCCTCATAAAACCATTAAAAAAACCCACACCCATGTTGGCTTGTTCCTTGCAACAATGGAGATAAAAAGCTTCAAACTGTAACAATGGAGATAAAAAGATCTAGACTGTAACAATGGAGATAAAAAGCTTATACATATCACAATCATACATTAAAATGAGAACAACCCCAAAAATGTTTTCCATAGCTCTTCGTCGTTGAATACCTACTGAAATTCTGGTATGACAGACTCAGGATGTCATATAAGGATGTCTTGAAATTTGATTTGACATTATAAAACAGAAAAGGTAGGAGTACAAATAACAGTGCAGGAAAGCAATAAAAACACAACAGAATTGTTCACCCACTTCGGTTCAATCAACCTACAATAGGGGCTACCAAGCCAGGGATGAAGTCTACTATTAGTAATATCAATTCAAAGTTAAACTCCCCCGTTTACAACTTCTCACTAAATCACTATCTAATGACCCTTCTACCTAGGTCCTCCCTAGATATGGAATATCTCCATTCCACTCTCAATCATAGCAATGATGTCTAGCAGTCAACACCTCATCCACTGCATTAACAACCTTTCACCAACATTCTAAGCACATATACAAAGTTAACTTGAAGTTGCTTATAAGCTTTCTCCAAGAACAAAACTTCACTCATTGCTTCACAGCTTCTGAGTGAGTAAAACAAACCTCTTGCCTATAGGCTTCGAGGCATAAATCAGTGACCTTCCCACAAACCGGGTGGTTCACTTACATGGCTAACCCTAAAAACTACATCTTGTCAATACTCGGCTAGCTTCTCAAAACATGGTGACCTTCCCACAATCCGGGAGGTTCACTCTACAGACTCAGCCCTTAAAAACTACATTGTTAAAATTATGGCTGGTCTAAAACTTAGGTTACAAAGCTTCTATTTATAACCTATTCCCAACTGGACTTGGGCTTATAATCACAGCTATATTTGTTGTTACAAATCAGCAAAAATCTTCTGCTAAAAGGAAGGTCTTTAATCATAAGTTTCCTAAATTGTCTCCACAATTAGAAACTACACAATCTTCAATATTCTGACTTGATTATTTTGACCTTTAAATTGTAACAAACTGACATAAAAAATTGTTGCTAAAATTGCTTCACAATATAAGCTCCAAGACATTCTCCACAAATATCTCCATAAAATATGCTCCAAGTAACAACAATAAGTTGTTACACTTTTGCAACAGATTCTCCTATAAAATCTTTCAACATTTAGTTTCCTAAATGTTCTCCTTAGATATAGCTCCACATAGGATTTAATGTTTTAGGAATATTTTGTTTCTGTTATAACAGAATCCAAACTGTCAGCTCAAACACGATGTCACTTACGATGTCAAGACATCTTCTTCGACATGTTGTTCCAGATGTTGAAAAATTTCAACACAACATGTTTCTCCATTAAATAGAACTTCAACTTGCTTTCTCTTACAAGTTATAATTCCATTTAACCTATTGCTGCTAAATTAGTTTTACCAAACATGAAGCCAATCCCCAAAAGCACTAACACCTGCAAAGAATATATATCTCCACAGTGACAACTCGGTTTCCATGGAATTTTCGAGCTCGTGAACACACTGGATTTCATACTTTCTTGGCTTATTTGTTTCATGGGGGACAAATTGAAACCTGATTTCATGGAGGATGAAGGATGAACCTTAGTCTTCAATTCTTGGAAATCAAATCATATTAACCCTAAATTAAAATAGGAACACGTATAAATAACATAAGGGAAGACATTTTGTACAAATACACAAGGGAGAAGGAAAAAAGATGAGCCATGTCATATGCCACGTCTGCAGATTCAAATGGACGTTTGCAGTAAATGGACGGAAGGGACGTATGTGCTCCATTTTTAAGATTTAAGGGATTGATCTGAACTTTTTAAAAGTTAAGGGACCAAAATGGACCGCGGGGTAAAGTTACGAGACGAAAAAGGGTATTTTCCCAAAAAGATATAATAGTTAAAAAAAATTAAAATGAGATTTATTTCGGTCATTCAATAATATCGCTTCACCTTGACATTTAGGGTTAAATATTAACTGAATATATAAAATTTATAAAAAAATATAATTATATAACTTAAAAGTAACAAGTATTAATCATGGGAACAATGTGAAATCATAAATCAAGTTAGGAAAAAACTTTTTTTATGTAAAAGTGATGGTATGAACAACATCTTGAAATTAGAGATGTTCTAAAAGAACGCGTTAGGGCTAGGAAGAAATGGAGTGGCATAGGGCTAGGAAAAAAGGCTTCATGGACATTAAGGTCAGGTGGGATGTATACATGGCGGGGAGTATGGAGTCGGTCAGAAAAGGGGAAAAGATTTCTTTATTCTTTTTCTGAGTTTCCCGATCATATTAAGGCGGTTGACATGTTCGATCTCTTTGGGTGGATAGGCGAAGTGGTGGAGGTGGTCATACCACCTAGGAAGAACAAGTTTGGGAAAAGGTTCGGGTTTTCTAGATTTTAGAATGTGGGAGACGAAAGGATGTTTGCATTTAAACTTGATAATGTCTTGTTAGACGGGAGGAAGATTTATGCAAATCCTCCTAGGTTTGATCGGAAGTCTGGTGGTCTGAGGAGAGAGGAAGTCAATAGGGGAAATTTTAGGGTTCCGGTGAAGACTTTCGCTGGGAAGAAATGGGCCAGACTCAACGATATATGGAGGGAAACAGGTCTTTTGCGGATATGGTAGCCAATAAAAGTTTTTCTGTTTCAGGCGGTCTGGGGGGCGAATTACCTTGCAGTTTCAACTTTTCCTCTTATTCAAAGGACCTGAATGGATTGGGAAAGGCATTTATGGGGGTGGTTTTAGAATCGGGTATGTCTTACAATGTCCAAAACAGCTTCGCAATTAAAGGTTAGTTTTCTATTAAAGTGACGCCTCTAGTGGCAAATTTGTGTCTGTTATAGGAAGTCGAAGAAGGCGTTATTAATGATTTGATCAAGGAGGGAAATATTTGGTGGTCCCAATGGTTTTCAATTATTAGAAGATGGAAGGAGGAAGACGTCGACAAAGATAGATTTGCTTGGTTGAGGGTCTACGGTATTCCATGCCATGCGTGGAACCTATCTTTCTTTGAGTTGTTGGAAAAAAGTTTGGCAAATTTGTTTGTTGCGACGGGAGTATGTTGAATTTAATCAATATGGACATTGCAAGGATTTTTGTCAGAACTTCACGCACTAAAGATCTAAACGAGTTTTTGAAGGGTAAGATTGATGAGTCAGTGTTCATAATTAGAGTGGTTGAAGATTCTTATGGTCCTCAGAGAATCAATTTGGTGAAGAAATAGGAGAGTCTGGTATTCTCTGATGACTCTTCCGAAACAGATTTTGATTAAGAAGATTATATTAATGATGCTGATTATGATCTGGATTCTGAGCAGCCAGGGTCGTGCAACATTTTAGGATCGGGTGACAATAGTAAAGGTGACCTTCACTCTTATCCGAATTCTCAGGAATTTAGGGGAGCTCCTGATTCTGCAAAGGACTATATGGAGGGTAAGGGGGAGGGGAAATGTTGTTTTGATGAAGCAATAGTGGTGGTTAGGGAAAGGGGAGTTGTTGCTAAGGTTGAGGGCAAGACCTGTCAGCCTTCATTTTATTCCCAGAAATTTCCAGTAAAGCTGTTTCTGATTCTATTGACACTTTCTTTAAAAATAAAGCTAAGAAAGTTAATGCCAAAAGACCTTTGATTAGTAAAAGGGTGACAGAGTCGATGTGTATTTATGAGGTAGGAGGGTCTAAGTCAGTGAAGAATAAAAGGCGAAAGAAAAGAATCCTTAAAGAAGTTTCTGATCCAATTTCTTCCTTCAACGATTCTGTGAATCACATTCAGAGCGGTTGCAATATTCCTGTGTTATCTATGAACCCGCTTATTGTTGTTTCAGGTTCAACAAGGGATATTTTCTGTAGGTATGGTTCTACGTGGTGGAAGTGTGCCTGATGCAGATATGGTGATTTGCAATTCCACGTTCAATGAACATGTTGAGTCTAATATAGGAGGGAAATTGTGGTCAGCCATTTCTAAACTCGGTGTGGTTCCTCTAGGGGCGGAAGTGAATGTTAAGAATAAAATTGATGACTTGGAAATTGCGAATAAAGTTAGAAAGTACGGTGTGAAGGCACAATTAAATCTGGTCCCATGATTATTAGAGCTTTAAATATTAAGGGAGGGGCAGTCTATTGAAGAGAAAGAAGATTAACCATATTATTAATATAGGTAAGGCAGATATTTTCTTGATACAAGAATCTAAATTAGGTGATATGAATTTAAGTACGGCTAGAAGTTTTCGGAATGCAGATAATATTGGCTGGTCATTTTTAAAATCTAGGGGAGCTTCGGGAGGTTTAATAACACTTTGGAAGGAGGATACTTGTGATGTCTTACAATGTTTTGTGGGGATGGCTTTCTCGGAATCAAATTGAATTGGAAGGGAAAGTTGTACTATAAAGTAAATGTCTATACTCCTTGTGTTTTGAAT
Source organism: Vicia villosa (assembly GCF_029867415.1). NCBI lineage: Eukaryota > Viridiplantae > Streptophyta > Magnoliopsida > Fabales > Fabaceae > Vicia > Vicia villosa. The sequence goes on from NC_081180.1 coordinate 141,528,505, forward strand.
TTGAAGAGAAAATTGTGGAGCGATTTATTACAGTTAAGAACTAATTGTATCAATGGCAAATGGATTATGGGCGAGAGATTTTAATTCGGTGAAGAACATTATGGAGAGGAAAGGTGGTTGCTCTGGCAGATATTCCATAATGAGGTATTTTTCATCTTTCATATCAGACAGCAACTTAATCGACATCACTTGTAAAGGGAATCATTTTAGTTGGTATAGTGGAGACGGTAGATCAATGGGGATGTTAGACCGCTTTTTGGTAGAGGATTATATTATCAGTAATTGGGGTTTAGCTTTCCAGACGATTGGGGAAAGATACATTATAGACCACTATCCAATTTGGCTTGTCATAAACAAGGAGGATTGGGGCCCTAAATCGTTCATGGTTAATAAGTGTTGGTTCGATAATAAGGAGGTCATTCCTTTATTGGAGAGAGCGTGGAGGAATTTAAAGGTTGAAGGTAGAGTCTACTTTTTTTTAAAAGAGAAGCTTAGACTTCTTTAACCCGGGCTAAGGAAGTGGAATTTTGAGGTGTTTGAAAAAATAGATTTGGAGATAGAAGAAGGGTAGACGATTTTGAATGAAGCTGATTTATTGTTGAATTCTTGTCATGAAAATGATTCTTCAACTAGTATGTGGACTAGTTCGAGGATTACAAAGAATATGTGTAATACCCCATTTTGCCTAAGCCGGTTATTTCCATTCTTAAACAGAAAATTTATAGATGGAATCTCCATTGGTATTTATTAAGAGACATTGAGCTTACTAATCCTATGATTTCTAGCAAGTGGTGGCATGTTAGTAAATTGGATTAATTGTAAGGGGCAAGATGGTCATTTTTCTACAAAATGGCTACTTAAGTGGAATTCGCTTTTCTCTCATTCATTTTTTTCCATATCAGAATTTTAGTAAGAATATTGGAGGGAGAGGAAGTGAAGAACATGGAAAATGAAGAAGGAAGAACAATTCCATCCGCCTCTTGCATGTGTGTGGAGCTTGGTGCTTTTGGAAGGAGAGTAAAGAATTAAGGTTGGATTCATCATCTTCTTCATCACTCATGATCAGAATCTGCATCATCATCTTCATCAAGTCTTGATTTTGAGGTGAGTTCCATTAGTTAGGAACTTGGGGTAGGATTTGGGAACTTTGCATGATTAAGGGTTTAGAATGTTATTAATGTCTTGCATGATGATTTAATCGGTTAAATATCTGTTCTTTTGATGCAATTGTATGCTATGGACTGTTGAAATAGGATGGGTTTCGAATTTGGATTGTTGGGGAACCTATGGATGAGTTAGAACTCTTTTGGAACTGGTTTTATGCAAGAAAAATGTGATTTTTGCTTCTGGTTCAGTAAACAATCGATTGCAGGGGTTAAGCAATCGATTGCACTATGAAAAATTGGCATTCTGCGCTTCTGGTTCAGTGAGCAATCGATTGCACACCAGTGCAAATCGATTGCACCTGACAGAAAATCATCCTTTTACTGTTTTGACCTTAACTGGAGTTCCGTAACTCGGAATTAGGCGTCGTCGGAGGCATTGGAAAGCTAATGGAAAGGGCTATGAGATGCCTAAGCTTCCACAACATTATCATACACTTGAGTATCAACCAAATCCATTTGAAAGTTCTTGTACCTTGACTAGTAAAGATAAGGCTTGGATAATTGATTTGTTAACCGTTCTAAAGGCATTAGTGCCCAAGTGTTCCTTTAAGTGGGTTGTAGGCATCATAGAATGAGAGGTGATGGAAATCAAAGCTAGATACGTACCAAAGATGTTGAGATCTTATAGCTTGTGAAGCTAACCTTGTGAAACTAAAGGCGTGGAGGCCTTACTACTTGGTGTAACTTGTGTACGTCGACTAACAAAATATGTATATGGTAAGCTGAACCTTAGGATACCTAAACCAAGAGATATGAATGGATGTTAACCTGATATTCCTTTTCCTATCAAGCGGCTACTTTCGAATCCTACAATCTAATGGTGTAGTAAGTATGAGACGAGGGGTTAGAGAACAGACATAAGGATAGTAACTGCGAGTAGGCATGTTACATATATGTTGGCTATTTCTTGTGAAGTATTTCCAAGGATGCCCCTGTGCCACATATATTGCAGGCATTCCTCGAGTGTGTGATCTCAGGAATGGGCCGTGCTCCGTAGTTCAGGAGCTATTCTTCGGGGATGAACTCCCGGAGATGTGGGCCACACCTTCTCCTTTTGTCATCTCCTTGAGGGTGAATTTCTATGTGAGATTCAGGCCCTGGAATATTGGAGGAGTTGAATCGTGTGATACGATTCAATGTCGATTCCATGGTTCTCTATAGTCATATGAGTTACTTACCATGTAGATTGGAAATGTACACTATTAGGTCTTGTTTCGAGGGCAGATAGGCAGGTAAACCCGGAAGACCAGACCTTGAGGGTAGCTCCCGCCAGAAGGTTGGCAGGTAAACCCGGAAGACCTATTCTAGAGGAAACATGTACCTAATATCCGAACATGTGTTATGTTCTCAGAATATCTAATCGGATGGTCAGTGGACATTCAATCGTGGTGCTACGAGTTGACATGCTTTCCTGTACTGGATAGTGAGGAAACCTTAGGATCTGACATGGATCTGTAGTTGATGTATGTACCCTGTAGAGCCGAGAGAACCCATAAGATAGGGGAACTCACTGAGATTTAGTAATCTCACCCCATTCATCTTATTATTTTTCAGGTACCATGCAAGATCGAGTTTTGCTAGATGCTTGGATCAAGAGCTTTTGATCGGATGTCGTGAAGACCGTGCCTAATCTTTTCTTCCGCTGTGTATTAATATCTTTGTGTAGATATATTCATTGTATCCATCTTCAAGATGATTTTGAAATGTACACACTGATGTTATTATTCCTGACTTTTGTATGTACTCAGTGCCAGTTATTAGTATTCTGCTGATATGATTCTAGACACATATTGGTAGGGTATTACAGTTGGTATCAGAGCAGGTCGACCCTCGACCTAGCTGTGAGGCATCATTAGAAAACTTCCTTCTTCCTCATATGTGTGTTGCTAGCTCGATTCTTCTGTCATGTTATTCAGTTGTTGAACTTGATCAACTCACCAACTGGATACATGATGGGCAGGATCACGGCAGAGCCGCCACGAGGATGTGTTAGCCCCGAAGTGACTCGTGTGGTAGCAAAGGTCCAGTAAGAAGTTGGGGTGGATTGTCGGGCGTGGATAATGCTGTATATGCAAGGTGGTTACAACAGTAGTCTCCACGGGAGAAGTCAGGGGAGTTGGAATTTCCAAACACCTTTTGGGATAAAAAGAACCTTTAAGACGGTGTGTATGTTAGAGGAATTAGTTGAAGTGGTAGAAGTTAGTTAATTTGGGAGAATATTGGAATTGTCAGACATAAGAGGAAAAATTGTCACAAAATAGTTGACACCCCAACTGTTGTGGTAAGGCCTAAGACGACTAGAGTTCTAAGATTTCGATTGGACGGAGTGAACCTTCTCTAGAATCTCTATAGTAGTGAAGTGAATCTATGAAGCACCTAAGTAGGAATGATGTAAGGGAATTCCATGATGAAGTCGAGCTTGAATCCGTTAGGAACTCGTTACTAGATAATGATGCCAGTAGCAAACATGGATAGAGAAACGGTTGGATGGAAGACTTTGGGAGTTAGACCGAGATATTGGATCTTTCTAATTTCTTTGGCCTGAGAAGTACTTGGATGGATGGGACGAGTGGAAATAGTGACCTCCAATTTGGAAATATAGGATATCTGATTCGGTGAAAGAAACTACTGCATCTCCTTGTGTATTCTAAAATGCGTGAGCCCTAGAACTACGCTAGGCGGAAACTAAATGAAGGGATATGCAGAGTGCAGTAATCCATGTTCCCTACTAATTATGGATCATCCAATACCGAGTGAAGTCGTAGAGTTGCGCTATGTGTTGAGTACTTAGGTGAACTACACTAGTGGTTGTTTAAAGCATCGGTGAGTTGACCGTAGTAGGTGACTGTTATTTGTAACCATGATATTCCTATATGGTGGGAGTTAACATTGAGAATCTCTCGTGCGTGCCCTGTGTGAGTGAGTACACACCTGGCATAGGAACTCGAATTGGATTTGTAGTGAGTCAGATCTAGTTTGTTGTGTTTAGTGGAGGTTAACCTTAAACGTGTGACTAGAAGGATCTGAGTAGCAATGACCTCAGTAGAGACATGTTCAATCATCGTCAGCCGTGGCTATAGGATACAGATGGGGATCGTTATATGCTACTGGGTAGGTTACTTGAATGCATGGCCTTGGAGTGGGACCACCATGTTAGTACAACCAGATAGGTATAGCGCCACAGTATCGCTATCGCGCACGAGGCGCGTGAGCCATTCTTTCTGAGAGATGTGGGACATGTTGATCTGGAACTCAAGGTAGGATGAGATTGGTATTCGTGAGACGCGGATCCAGATTCTCATAAGGTAGGTGGGATAAGAATCCACATGTTGCACTCGATGATTGAGGATTATGCGAGTAGGCGACGACAAGGTGGATTAGATTCTAATGCTACGCTTATGAGGAGAACTTGGATGGTCGAGACCGCTTTATAATTTTTGGATTCTACAATGTGGATGCTCCTTGTTCAGTTGGAGTTAGTGAACCTTTATGCGTATTTCTGGGATAGGGATGTGTGTGTAATCCTTATATTCCAACCAGTGCATTATGTGGAAATTCTTTAACATTCGTGATCAGTGTTAGGATAGACGAAGTATGTCTTGGGTTAGCTCGATGTGAGATGCATCGAGGGGAGAATTTGTAGATCCTAAGAAGTTAAATAAGGTCAGACTCGGTAAGCAGAGAGACTTTCGTTTTGGAGTGTTATGGAATTTCAAAGGGGAATATCCAAGGCACAAAGTCTAATTCCTTGCATTGTGATATACACTTAACTGCTAGAAATGATGCATTGGAGAATGCGACCTAAGAAGTCAGTTTAGTGTCAGTTTCAGAAATGAAAAGGCATTAGATGACAGTATGGTTGAAGTGCGACTATGAAAGTATTGTTATTTCGGCTAAGCCATATGAATTCTGGGAAGTGTTGTCATGCCAACCGTATGAAGTCGTATGGTTGAGAAGAAACTATGGACAGGTTGACAAAGTTATTGTAGCATCTATATGATTCGGGAATTAGTAAAGTAACATGAATTCATTTTTGGCGAATATTCAGTTTCAGAAGTTCGGAAAATGAAATGTATGACAAGGGTTGTGTTCTAAGGAGAATTTTCCAAGGATGACAGAGTATTTAGTGACTTGATGTTAAGAACTACTCGACCTCGACTAGTAGTGTTGGTGAGTGTGGTTAAGACTCTAGCACGTATCATAATTGGAAGAATGCCGTGAAGGAATTATTGCTACCAAGGGATTGAAAGCAATAGGGTAATGCAGCCAAGTGGATTATGGACACAATATGGCTTAGAGGGTTCCGTGAAGTGTGTGATCGGTTGAGATCAGAATAGTGCAGCAGACAAGAATGAGATATGCTTGTAGTAGGTATGTATGGGGATACCTTCCGAAGATGAACTCGACAAAGTAATGTTTCGTTCATCATAGACTAAAGGATCCACCATAATCTAGAGAAACCCGTCGATGGGCTGGTATAGAAGGACGCTGTGATCGGGGTATCATCGGAAGTTTTATGGGCTGGCTTGTGAATATTGGAAGGAGTTATGTGACCATTGGAAATGCTGGAAGTAAGTAGAGGATTTTACTTGACGAAGTCTTATTTGACTATGTCAGGTAAACTTGTGAGCGTATATGGGGAATTTGAGCGATGTTTCAGGTCAACCGTTAGAGCTTTCTCTTCATTGGCAAGACCTAGTGTGAAGTATTTAGCTATCAAGATAGATAGTTGCAAGAATTGTACGCTCTTGTGGATTTTGGATTCAATTGTTCCGACCAAGATCGAAAGGAGGATCAAAGTGGGAAAGTGGTTGTTGTACAGTGAAGGTGAACTTGGAATCAATCCTTCTAAGCATTTGGGAATTAGAAGTCAAGACCCAAGGAATTAGCAGACACCTCTGTGACTCCATATGGATTCATGTAGCATTGAATCTGGAATATCGTTGTTATATGTTAAAGTTGTAGCGAGGATTCCTTAGAGTGGAGGAAAATCAAGGAAACAAGACAAATACGTGGGAAACCAACGACGTACATGAGTAAGAGGTTATGGGAAAGACGCAGATTGGAGTCAGCGAGTGACCCATCCAACTAAGGGGTATTAGTGTATAAAGCTATTGAGACTTAGTGCGAATAAGTAAGGGTTGCTAACCTTGGAAGGATCTATCCCTAAGTGTATCAATAGGCGCAACAGAAGAGGCATTCTAACTCTCGTTGGAAGAGGTTGTGAGGAGTTTGTTCTCACTGTGATTGGAAGGAATTCGAGGGCGAATTCTATTTAAGGGGGGGAGAATGTAATACCCCATTTTGCCTAAGCCGGTTATTTCCATTCTTAAACAGAAAATTTATAGATGGAATCTCCATTGGTATTTATTAAGAGACATTGAGCTTACTAATCCTATGATTTCTAGCAAGTGGTGGCATGTTAGTAAATTGGATTAATTGTAAGGGGCAAGATGGTCATTTTTCTACAAAATGGCTACTTAAGTGGAATTCGCTTTTCTCTCATTCATTTTTTTCCATATCAGAATTTTAGTAAGAATATTGGAGGGAGAGGAAGTGAAGAACATGGAAAATGAAGAAGGAAGAACAATTCCATCCACCTCTTGCATGTGTGTGGAGCTTGGTGCTTTTGGAAGGAGAGTAAAGAATTAAGGTTGGATTCATCATCTTCTTCATCACTCATGATCAGAATCTGCATCATCATCTTCATCAAGTCTTGATTTTGAGGTGAGTTCCATTAGTTAGGAACTTGGGGTAGGATTTGGGAACTTTGCATGATTAAGGGTTTAGAATGTTATTAATGTCTTGCATGATGATTTAATCGGTTAAATATCTGTTCTTTTGATGCAATTGTATGCTATGGACTGTTGAAATAGGATGGGTTTCGAATTTGGATTGTTGGGGAACCTATGGATGAGTTAGAACTCTTTTGGAACTGGTTTTATGCAAGAAAAATGTGATTTTTGCTTCTGGTTCAGTAAACAATCGATTGCAGGGGTTAAGCAATCGATTGCACTATGAAAAATTGGCATTATGCGCTTCTGGTTCAGTGAGCAATCGATTGCACACCAGTGCAAATCGATTGCACCTGACAGAAAATCATCCTTTTACTGTTTTGACCTTAACTGGAGTTCCGTAACTCGGAATTAGGCGTCGTCGGAGGCATTGGAAAGCTAATGGAAAGGGCTATGAGATGCCTAAGCTTCCACAACATTATCATACACTTGAGTATCAACCAAATCCATTTGAAAGTTCTTGTACCTTGACTAGTAAAGATAAGGCTTGGATAATTGATTTGTTAACCGTTCTAAAGGCATTAGTGCCCAAGTGTTCCTTTAAGTGGGTTGTAGGCATCATAGAATGAGAGGTGATGGAAATCAAAGCTAGATACGTACCAAAGATGTTGAGATCTTATAGCTTGTGAAGCTAACCTTGTGAAACTAAAGGCGTGGAGGCCTTACTACTTGGTGTAACTTGTGTACGTCGACTAACAAAATATGTATATGGTAAGCTGAACCTTAGGATACCTAAACCAAGAGATATGAATGGATGTTAACCTGATATTCCTTTTCCTATCAAGCGGCTACTTTCGAATCCTACAATCTAATGGTGTAGTAAGTATGAGACGAGGGGTTAGAGAACAGACATAAGGATAGTAACTGCGAGTAGGCATGTTACATATATGTTGGCTATTTCTTGTGAAGTATTTCCAAGGATGCCCCTGTGCCACATATATTGCAGGCATTCCTCGAGTGTGTGATCTCAGGAATGGGCCGTGCTCCGTAGTTCAGGAGCTATTCTTCGGGGATGAACTCCCGGAGATGTGGGCCACACCTTCTCCTTTTGTCATCTCCTTGAGGGTGAATTTCTATGTGAGATTCAGGCCCTGGAATATTGGAGGAGTTGAATCGTGTGATACGATTCAATGTCGATTCCATGGTTCTCTATAGTCATATGAGTTACTTACCATGTAGATTGGAAATGTACACTATTAGGTCTTGTTTCGAGGGCAGATAGGCAGGTAAACCCGGAAGACCAGACCTTGAGGGTAGCTCCCGACAGAAGGTTGGCAGGTAAACCCGGAAGACCTATTCTAGAGGAAACATGTACCTAATATCCGAACATGTGTTATGTTCTCAGAATATCTAATCGGATGGTCAGTGGACATTCAATCGTGGTGCTACGAGTTGACATGCTTTCCTGTACTGGATAGTGAGGAAACCTTAGGATCTGACATGGATCTGTAGTTGATGTATGTACCCTGTAGAGCCGAGAGAACCCATAAGATAGGGGAACTCACTGAGATTTAGTAATCTCACCCCATTCATCTTATTATTTTTCAAGTACCATGCAAGATCGAGTTTTGCTAGATGTTTGGATCAAGAGCTTTTGATCGGATGTCGTGAAGACCGTGCCTAATCTTTTCTTCCGCTGTGTATTAATATCTTTGTGTAGATATATTCATTGTATCCATCTTCAAGATGATTTTGAAATGTATACACTGATGTTATTATTCCTGACTTTTGTATGTACTCAGTGCCAGTTATTAGTATTCTGCTGATATGATTCTAGACACATATTGGTAGGGTATTACAATATGATTCTTCAAAAGTCGAGATTGAAGTGGGATTGGAAGGAGATTCCAATAGTTAGTTTTTTCATTGTATGTTGAAAGCTAGAAGGAGGGGTAACTTCATTAGTCGTATTGATTCGGGCGAAAGGGGTGGTGGAGTCGGTGGGGGATGTTAAGGAAGATGTTTGGAATCATTTTTCCAGGAAGCTTAAGGAACCTGATTCTTCTCGGATTTTTTGGATGGAATCCTGTTTAAAGGTATTTCTCTTGCAAATCGGCCTTTCTTGGAAGCTCTGTTTTTTGGAGGAGGAAATTAAAAGGGCTGTTTGGGCGTGGGGGTTTCTAAAAGTCTCGGACCAGATGGATATAATTTTTTTTATTCGTAGATGTTGGGACCTTCTCAAGAATGATTTTTTCAGGTTCTTTAATGAGTTTCACGCTAGAGGAACATTGTCTAAGGCTATATCTTCTGCTTTCATCTCTTTGATTCCTAAGAATTCCAATCCTCAGGTTCTTGATGAGTATAGGCCTATTAGTTTGGTCAGTGCTTCTATAAGGCCCTCTCGAAACCTCTCGCGGCTAGATTTAAATTTGTTTTGAATGGTATTATTTCTAGCAATCAAAGTGCTTTTGTTCCATGGAGGTTTATGTTGGATGGAGTTGTGGTTCCCAACCAAGTGGTGGATTATGTTAATAAATTCAAGGAGGGGTTTTTTGTTTTTTAAGGTAGATTTCGAGAAGGCGTGTGACAAGGTGAGTTGGAATTTTCTTAGGTATTTATTCAAAAGGATGAGTTTGGTTATTTATGGGTGAAGTGGATGGAAGCTACCGTTTTTTCAAGTTGGATGTCGGTGCTTGTTAACGGTGTTAGAACAAGAATTGTTCTGATCAACATTCTTAGTTTTGATGATAACAATATATATGAATTTTGTATAAGACAATGCGGTACTCTAATCCTATGCATTTTCCATTTCAGGAAATATATAAAGAGTATGCACAATTCAGCGCAAGAAGCACTGACTTAAAAGGTTCAAGATTGCAACATCAGAACATGGTCTGGCAGGACATCAGAAGATGGTCAAGCAGAATCAGAACATGGTCTATGAAGCATCAGAAGTACTTGAGTTCAGAAGAAGAAGCACTGAAGTTCTTATGGTATCACGCTAAGAAGCACTTCAAGGTCAAAAGACAAGAAGATGCTCTGCACCAAGCTGAATGACTCTGATATTCAAACATTGTATTCCACAATGATCAGATCAGAAGCAAGTACAAGATGGCAGGCTACGCTGACTGACAAAAGGAACGTTAGAAGCTATTAAAGGCAAAGTCAGTTAAAGCAGGAAAAGCAAGGCTCGAGGTAGTCAACAAAAGAGTGAAACATTAAATGCAAAGTTGTACGGAATACGCAATGCATTAAATGCTCCCCAACGGTCATCTTCTCAAACGCCTATATATAGTGAAGTTCTGATCAGAAGCAAGGTTAACGATCTTATACAACTCCTTACGCGAACAACTCTGCGCAATCAAACCTTAACGCTGTTGAATCAAAGTCTTACAAACTTCATCTTCAACCTCACATATCTTGTAATATTTAGTGACTGTTAAGCTTAGAACTTAAGAGAAATATCACAGTTGTGATTACCGCTTTATAAGAAGCACATTGTACTCTTGTAAGAATTTGTTTACATTCATTTGTAAAAGGAACTAGAGTGATCAAGGTGTGATCAGAATCTCTAGAAGTCTTAGAGGGTATCTAAGCATTGATTTCCTAGAGTGATCAAGTTGTGATCAGAATACTCTAGAAGACTTATAAGGTATCTAAGTGGAAAACCATTGTAATCAAGGTTGATTAGTGGATTAAATCCTCAGTTGAGGTAAATCACTCTAAGGGGGTGGACTGGATTAGTTTCGTTAACAACGAACCAGGATAAAAATCATTGTGCAAATTGTTTTTATCTTAAGAGTTTTTAAAGTACACTTATTCAAACACCCCCCCCCCCCCCTTTCTAAGTGTTTTTCTATCCTTCAAACAGGAGTCCTACTAAGGAGTTAAAGGTTAGTAGGGGGCTTAGGAAAGGCGATCCTCTTTCTCCGTTTTTGTTTGTTATAGTGGCGGAAGGGCTTATCGGGTTGGTTAAAAAGGAGGTTCAATTAGGGGATTTTTCTAGTTGCTCTATTGATGGTAAATGTTCGGTTGGCGTCTTATATTTTATGGACGACGTGTTATTGGTGGATAATGGTGAGTGGAAGCACGTTTGGGCCCTTAAACCTGTGTTGCAGGGTTTCAAAGTGGTGTCCGGCCTTGGCTTGAATTTTCATAAGAGTAGTATCATTGGTTTTAATCTAAGTCCTCATTTTCTTTTGGCGGCGGCTAATTTTTTTGTCTTGTAGGTTAGAGGACAAATGTTTTAAATTTCTCGGTATCCCGATTAGTTCGAATCCAAGGAGATTGTCGTGGTGGCTTCCTTTGTTAACAAAGATTAAGAAGCGATTGGCTACTTGGAAAGGAAGATTCTTATGTTTGGGATGACAGATTATTCTAATCAAATAAGTTTTATCTAGTTTGACCATTTTTCATCTATCATTCTTTAAAGCTCCATCGAAGGTTTGTTACATGATAAAGCAAATTCAGAACATGTTCTTTTAGGGTGGTTTCTTCGAGGAGAGGAAGACGCATTGGATTTGGTGGGAATCACTTTTCTCTTCCATTGATTAAGGAGGATTAGGATTTAAGAGTTTCAAAGAGTTTAATGCGGCTAATTTATTTAAGTGGAATTGGAAGATTTTACAAGGTACTAAATCGCTTTGGTCGGATGTTTTGGAGGAGAGATACAGGAACTTGAAACATCGTATTTTGTCACGTGCTACTAGAACAAATTTCAAACCAAAATCTCTTTGGTGGGTGGACTTTCTTAAACTTGAATCCAAATTTTCTTCTCTTATTTTGTCTCAGTTGTGTGGCTTTTGCATGGGCAATTGGGTTTACACCCTTTTCTAGAGTGCAATTTGGAATGGTTGTAATATTTTGATGTGTGAATTTCCTGTGTTGTTCGCTGCTAGCAAGGAAAAGGATGTGGGTGTGGCTTCAATGGGTTCGTGGGCGGAAGACAGTTGGGTGTGGAGCTCTTTTGGCACCCCATTGGTGGTTTCCGCGGCTGTGGTGGTGTCTGTTCAGCAGCTTCGGCTACGTTTGAATTATGTTTACACGCTCCCCTCAGTTGCTGACGTGGTTAAGTGCAGCCGGATCTGGAGCGATTACTCGACAAAAAGTGGGTGCGAGGTTTTTTCAATTTACGCTCAGTTGATGGTCTTGATCACGGTCCTTTATCGGTTGTTTGAGATATTTGGAAAGCTCAAGTTCCTTATAGAATCAAAGCCTTCGGGTGGAGATGTTTGTGGAATAGGCTCCCTTCAAAGGATCATGTAACACCCCATACATAACTGACTAGTATATTATGCATGAAACGTTAAAAATTGATATTGAGTACATACAAAAGCCAAAGATACAAGATGATCCATATAAAATACAATATGAAATTCTAATAGTAATTACAAAACATGTATCTTCAATGGATCTGCACAGCGGAAAATAAGATATAACGAGGTCTGCGAGCCATCACCACATCCAAGTCTTCAGTCCAAACCTGCTACTGACCAAACGCTACTAAACTGCACCTGAAAAAGATAAGATGATTGGGGTGAGATTACTAAATCTCAGTGAGTTCCCCTATCTTACGGGTTCACTCGGTCCTACAAGGTACATGCAATCAAACGGATCCGCCGTGGATCCGGGGTTTCCCTCACGGTCGGGTACAAATACACACAAGGACAATATCACCATTGGAAGTCCCGTGGCAAACCAATGAGATATCAACAAACACACAAACAACACACAAGTATGATGTTGCTAGTACAACCACGTCATCATGATTGTACCAGCCTACCGACGAGGACCTAATGATATTGCCTATGTGGCATCACTAGGGGTGAATAAACAAGTGATCTTACCGACATGGTATCACCATCTCACCGTACCAACATCCGATGTTTTCCTGCTAAAGGAAATGCCTTTTTCAGTACATGATGAGTATACACCAGATCATTCCCATCAAGCACTAGCATTTCCTTGGTAACACGATGAGTATACACCAGATCATTCCCATCGAGTACCCACATATCTCACACCGATCAATGGGTATACACCAAATCATTCCCATTGAGAGCGGTGAATATTCCCAGCTATCCCTTCCCACCAATGAGTATACACCAGATCATTCCCATTGGCGGCCATCCACGGAGTATACACCAGATCATTCCCGCGTGCAGGGGGACATAAAGATGACGACATAAGCAATGAGTATACACCAGATCATTCCCATTGCGTACTCGTTAATGCACAAAATCACAACATACATGATGAGTATACACCAGATCACTCCCATCAAGTATGCATATAATCATATCCGAAAGTTCAACCAGAACAAACATAAATCAAGTGATCATTGTCACACAAATCATCAAGCCATAATAGCATTTATCATCATAAAGCATTCAAATTTATCCAACATATCCATACCACTAGTATACAAGTGATAATATAATGCGTATCATGTTCTACAACACGGTTTCACAAGTCTCGAAGGACAATGGAGGTATTCAGCTCCCTCTAGGGGACTAAACTACTCTCGGGGGTAAATTTCACATAATTCTGTTTACCACATTCGTCTGAATGGGCGTCAGATACGTCGAAGAGGAACAATCTAGTATCGAGGGTATTTTTTCTAGAAAATATATGTTACTAGCTTTCTAATGATATAAACTCCGCGTCAAACGGACCTACGAGTCGGAAGTTATGAATTTCCGAAGTTGGAAAATTTTCCATTAAGACTCCGTAGTAACCATATTATATATACATATTAGAATATCAATTTGGCCCTAAAATCCTTGGCATAAAACAATTCTCTTACTTTTCTACATAATAGAGCATTCGAAGAGCTTTCCAACGCTTCAAACGGCACCTAATTCCGAGGTACGAAACTCCAGTTATGCTATTTTCAAACTCTACAATTATTTTTCCAACGCAGTCTCAGGAAATCGATTTCCATATATGGGTAATCGATTTCCTGCACGCAAAATGCCTAAAAATCCAATTTTTTTGACAGAAATCGATTTCCATCATAGGGTAATCGATTTCTACTGATCTCAGCCTTAAAAACACATATTTTTCATGTATATAACAATCCCAAAATGTTCTAACTTCAATCCTTTCCAATTCTAATCAACCCTAACATCTCAACATCATGTACATACATATATATAGCAGAATTTACCGGAAATAGGCATAGAGTGTCAACATGCAACATCAATTATTTCTAAGATTCCAAACTCATTGCTTAATTGTGCATGTATCACATTGATCACAAGCTAAACCCTTGAACATGTAATTTCCCAAATCATACCCACATTTCAAACTATGGAACTCACCTTGGATTAAATGGAGGTTGAGAGGTGTTCTTTGCTTCCATTGAACTTGCTTCTTGATCAAAACTTCACTTCTAACATGCACAAACCCGTAACCCTCTTATTCACACTTTCAGCATGGATTACTCAACTTCAAACCTGTTTATCTCCATCAATACAGTACCTATGAATGCGAACTATATATGCAAATCGTAGAGAATTTCGTTAGCTTTCTGAAAAGTCTTGAATCGTTCCAATCGGAGTTACGAGCAGAGACTTATTACCTTTTTAGTGAGAGCTGTTCTAAGAGTACGGAAATGGTGGCTTGAACTTGTGTTCTTCTTTCTTTCCTTGTTCTAAACTCTCCTTCACTTATAAAAATATAACTCATTAGCCAAACAAGCCCTTAGTCCATGCAATAGAGTTTAATTTCCATTATGCCCTCTAACTAGTTCATATTTACAACAATGCCATGTAGTCACATTCTAACTATACCATTAGATTCTAACCATTCCATATGAAACTTTCTCTTAATAATCCTTCTTAGATAAATGTAGAATAATTCTATTTGTGCATTCCAATTACCAATTAACCGATTAAATGATCATTACCGGTGTAGAAGAATCGAGGTATTACATTCTCCCCCCCTTAAATAGAATTCGTCCTCGAATTCCTTACCATCGCCACGAAAACAAATTCCTGGATACTTCTTCTGTCGAGGGGATGTAATGCCCTTACGTTCCTCCCTTAGATAATCTTACGAATCTGTCTGAGCGTTGATCCATCCGAGGAGACTTAATCCGCCAAACACTTGTGCTCTACTGTTCATGATCAGAAACCCTGATCCTCACGCAACACATCTTCTCAGATACTTCGTCTTGACATATCTGGTACAAGATCTTTCCAAGCACCTTGACCTCCACTGCTCTGCACTGGGCCTTCATAACTTTATAACCCTAGAAATCCACTCTTCTCAGACAAATATCCTTCGATGAGTTTATTCTTTCTCCACATGAGTCTATATAACATCGTTAGTTGGTGGCCAAACTCCTTGGTCTTAAGTTCTAATTCTCCAAAATCTTAGGATGGTTTGTCCCAAGTTTACCTTTGCTTATACAATTGAATCTCCTTAGTCCAGTTTAGACATAATAACGGTCACCGCAAACCACAAGGCGTAACATCTTGCAACTATAGCTTTGACATTCCACAATTTCACCCAAGGTTCCACCAATGAACGGTGAATTCCAACCGTTAACCTACAATCATTGTCCAACTCTTTATGAATGCTCATAGTGCACAAGACATAACCACGAAGAATTTGCGCCAATTGAGAATCCTCACTGGTCTTCAGCATTTCAGCGGTCACGATACTCTGTCCCACCCTTGGTGCTTATAAGCTCAATTGATGATCTACGAATATCGGACCACATGCCATCTATAAGGTGTCTTTCCAAGTTGGTCCATCGATAATGCCTCTCGAGATCAGGGTGGATCCTCGAGAGAAACTGAGACGAACAAAACGCTGCTTCGACAAGTTTCTCTTAGGAAGATACTTCCGTTCCAACATAAAACCTACTAGTAGCCCGTCCATTCTTATCCCAGACTTATCTGGTCCTTATTTTATCCGTTGCGCTACTCTGACTCCAACAAGTTACATACTTTTGAAATCCTCTGGGTCACGTGATATCCACAAACTACTTAGTTCCGTTATTATACAACGGTTCCTTATTTGTAGTTGTCCAGTTACAACATGTGCCAGATTTTTGCATACATCCATCGTCAACTACTCCTCGAGGTTGCGTACTCCCCAGAACCAAGTCTCTATTTACTTTGTCAATTATAGGTTAGATCCATCTAACACAACTTAGACACACGTTTCGGTTCCATAATGTCGAAAGCTAAATACTCATTGACTTAGAAATTTATATTTCAGTGTTGATTCCCACATCGCATGACTGCTATGTCTTATATTCTAACAAGCCTTGTTGCTTAACCGGTATAACGAACCATTCATAATTGCACTGCAGCTTATGATAACACGGGCAGTTTTACATAGCCTCTTCCTAACCACACGACTTCATTCTCTTGGTGCGATAACACTTATGATAACTCATGTGACTTAACTGATACAACAATCATCCCACAGTCACATTCCATTCATACAATCACCTATCTCCTTTTCCCTTCTAAATTTGACACTAAACTGACTTCCTCGACTGCATCCTGCATTGTAGTGCTTCTAGCGGTCAGAATGTAGTCACAATAAAAGAAATTGCACTTTGCACTTCGAACATCTCTCTTAAAGACCCTTATCACTTCTCAAACCAAAATGTCTATGATTTATCAAGATTGACATTTCTTCACTCAGAGTATCTACAGACACTCTACCAGATACATAACACATCGAACTAGTCCAAGATACAATTCGCCTATTCTATCACTAGTCGCCAATGATACTTGATAGCCACTCAAAATGCTGACCAGGATATCATGATCACACATAAGTTCCACACTAGCCATACGTGCATAACTTCCAACTCAACACCTCACGAAACAAGGGAGTCCGCAAGGTATAGTCTGACTCTAACTCGCGCGAGCATGATCACTCAGAGTCTCTATAAGCATAGCATTGGACCTTGATCCATCTCACCATCGCCTTCCTAGACCGTCCTCTACTATAGAGCGCGACACATGGATCCTTATCATACCTACCTTATGAGAGTCTGGGTCTACGTCTCACGAGTACCAAATCAGAATTCTACCTTAAGCTTCGGACCACCTTTTTTCCCCACACATGTCGGGAAAGGATGACTCACTCATCTTGTGCACGATAGCGATACTGTGGCATTATACCCGTATGGTAGTACTAACATGGTGGTCCAACTCCGAGGCCATGTATCCAGGTAACCTACCTCAGTGGTGTATAATGATCCCCACGCGTATCCTATAGTCACAACTGACAGGTGTTTAAACAGGTCTCCAATAGGTTCATCGTTCCTCAAATCCTTCAAATCACACTCCTCAGGATGCTAAAACCTGAGAGTGCTACACATCAAGGTTTACTTACTCGGAGAACCAAAACGCCAAGCACGAAGATTTGAAGTTCAACCTCGGATTACCATGCCGTGCGCGTACCCACTCGTCCCACGCATGCATGAGATTCCAAGGATAATTCAGTTCAGATCGTAATACTATGGTTCCATACAACCAACACAATCTTAATCGTCCCACTGATATTCCAGATAGATGCTAGTTTTTACTCACCTGAACACCCAACGCCAAGCATAATTCTATGGCTTCACTCGGAGTCAGATGAATCATGACTAGCAAGGAACTTAGGCAACTGCAATTCACGCTTCTATATCATTTCATATTTCATCTAACGTAGTTCTAGAACTTAAATATAAAATGATAAGAACGAAAAAAACATGTCCTCTTCTACCAACCAGGTATTCAAGCTTCGCCCAATCGTAAGTTACCACATCCACACATTCTACCAACCTTTACTAGGTAACCATTCTCACTTAGGGTACGTCAAGTTGAATTGAGGTCTATTACTCTGTTCATCTAGTTACTGTCCATAGCAGCGTACTCGGAATGGTATGACTTCTCTGTCCATATTTCCAAAGGTTATTCTGTCCTATCAGCTCATCAGTCACACCTAACACCGGCAGCATCATCGGTACTGAATCCTACTAATCCCCAGCCCAACGCCTTCGGAGAATCTCACTTACATGGCTCCTACTCAATCCTATTTGGATTTCCCTTGCTATTACCAAGACTTATAGAAAATTTCACTTCGTCCAATCAAAATCCTAGGAGTTCTAGTTGTCTTGATCCACACCTTGACAGTTCGGGTATCACTACTTCGTGTCAAACGCTCTCCTTAGGCATGACAACTCCAATATTCTCCACTTACGTCGTCCAAACAATCCATTACCCATTCAACTCTTACTGCTTGGGTTTACAACACTTACACGTTTACGAGTCCTCGTGGCGGCTCTGCCGTAATTCTACGGTCACACACTCAGTCGATGAGTTGATCAAGTTCAACGACTGAATGAGATATCAGTAAAATCAGACTAGTAACACACACATGTAAGGAAGAAAGGATTTGCTAGCGATGTCTCATGGCTCAGCCGAGAATCGACCTGCTCTGATACCAACTGTAACACCCTATACATAATTGACTAGTATATATATTATGCATGAAACGTTAAAAATTGATATTGAGTACATACAAAAGCCAAAGATACAAGATGATCCATATAAAATACAACATGAAATTCTAATAGTAATTACAAAACATGTATCTTCAATGGATCTGCACAGCGGAAAATAAGATATAACGAGGTCTCCGAGCCATCACCACATCCAAGTCCTCAGTCCAAACCTGCTACTGACCAAACGCTACTAAACTGCACCTGAAAAAGATAAGATGATTGGGGTGAGATTACTAAATCTCAGTGAGTTCCCCTATCTTACAGGTTCACTCGGTCCTACAAGGTACATGCAATCAAACGGATCCGCCGTGGATCCGGGGTTTCCCTCACGGTCGGGTACAAATACACACAAGGACAATATCACCATTGGAAGTCTCGTGGCTAACCAATGAGATATCAACAAACACACAAACAGCACACAAGTATGATGTTGCTAGTACAACCACGTCATCATGATTGTACCATCCCACCGACGAGGACCTAATGATATTGCCTATGTGGCATCACTAGGGGTGAATAAACAAGTGATCTTACCGACATGGTATCACCATCTCACCGTACCAACATCCGATGTTTTCCTGCTAAAGGAAATGCCTTTTTCAGTACATGATGAGTATACACCAGATCATTCCCATCAAGCACTAGCATTTCCTTGGTAACACGATGAATATACACCAGATCATTCCATCGAGTACCCACATATCTCACACCGATCAATGGGTATACACCAGATCATTCCCATTGAGAGCGGTGAATATGCCCAGCTATCCCTTCCCACCAATGAGTATACACCAGATCATTCCCATTGGCGGCCATCCACGGAGTATACACCAGATCATTCCCGCGTGCAGGGGGGCATAAAGATGACGACATACGCAATGAGTATACACCTGATCATTTCCATTGCGTACTCATTAATGCACAAAATCACAACATACATGATGAATATACACCATATCACTCCCATCAAGTATGCATATAATCATATCCGAAAGTTCAACCAGAACAAACATAAATCAAGTGATCATTGTCACACAAATCATCAAGCCATAATAGCATTTATCATCATAAAGCATTCAAATTTATCCAACATATCCATACCACTAGTATACAAGTGATAATATAATGCGTATCATGTTCTACAACATGGTTTCACAAGTCTCGAAGGACAACGGAGGTATTCAGCTCCCTCTACGGGACTAAACTACTCTCGGGGGGTAAAATTCACATAATTATGTTTATCACATTCGTCTGAATGGGCTTCAGATACGTCGAAGTGCAACAATCTAGTATCGGGGGTATTTTTCCTAGAAAATACATGTTACTAGCTTTCTAATGATATAAACTCCGCGTCAAACGGACCTACGAGTCGGAAGTTATGAATTTCCGAAGTTGGAAAATTTTCCATTAAGACTCCGTAGTAACCATATCATATATATATATATTAGAATATCAAACTGACCCTAAAATCCTTGGCATAAAACAATTCTCTTACTTCTCTACATAATAGAGCATTCGAAGAGCTTTCCAACGCTTCAAACGGCACCTAATTCTGAGTTACGAAACTCCAGTTATGCTAATTTCAAATTCTGCATTTATTTTTCCAACGCAGTCTCAGGAAATCGATTTCCGTATATGGGTAATCGATTTCCTGCACGCAAAATGCCTAAAAATCCAATTTTTTTGACAGAAATCGATTTCCATCATAGGGTAATCGATTTCTACTGATCTCAGCCTTAAAAACACATATTTTTCATGTATATAACAATCCCAAAATGTTCTAACTTCAATCCTTTCCAATTCTAATCAACCCCAACATCTCAACATCATGTACATACATATATATAGCAGAATTTACCGGAAATAGGCATAGAGTGTCAACATGCAACATCAATTATTTCTAAGATTCCAAACTCATTGCTTAATTGTGCATGTATCACATTGATCACAAGCTAAACCCTTGAACATGTAATTTCCCAAATCCTACCCACATTTCAAACTATGGAACTCACCTTGGATTAAATGGAGGTTGAGAGGTGTTCTTTGCTTCCATTGAACTTGCTTCTTGATCAAAACTTCACTTCTAACATGCACAAACCCGTAACCCTCTTATTCACACTTTCAGCATGGATTACTCAACTTCAAACCTGTTTATCTCCATCAATACAGTACCTATGAATGCGAACTATATATGCAAATCGTAGAGAATTTCGTTAGCTTTCTGAAAAGTCTTGAATCGTTCCAATCGGAGTTACGAGCAGAGACTTATTACCTTTTTAGTGAGAGCTGTTCTAAGAGTACGGAAATGGTGGCTTGAACTTGTGTTCTTCTTTCTTTCCTTGTTCTAAACTCTCCTTCACTTATAAAAATATAACTCATTAGCCAAACAAGCCCTTAGTCCATGCAATAGAGTTTAATTTCCATTATGCCCTCTAACTAGTTCATATTTACAACAATGCCATGTAGTCACATTCTAACTATACCATTAGATTCTAACCATTCCATATGAAACTTTCTCTTAATAATCCTTCTTAGATAAATGTAGAATAATTCTATTTGTGCATTCCAATTACCAATTAACCAATTAAATGATCATTACCGGTGTAGAAGAATCGACGTATTACAGATCATCTCTTCCGCATAGGTATTATTTACTCTTTATCTAGTTATCTGTGTTCCTTCTGCTCAGTTGAGGTCGAATCAGTTACCCATATTTTTTTGGAATGCTCTTTTGTTAAATTGATTTGGAGGGACATTTTTACGTGGTATGGTTTTTCTTTTAAGGTTGTATCCTTGAAGAATTGGTTTGTCGAAGGTAGGAAATTAGGGATCTCGAAAGGCGAGACGTGTTCTATTTGGCTGGCGCTGGTGTGAAGCATTTGGCGTACTAGGAACAACATTATTTTTAATGGTTGTAATTTTTCCGTTTCTGAAATAGGATGGGAGATTAAGTTTTTTGTTTGGAAATAGTTTCGGATTGAAAATATTTCTACTACCAAGTGTAACTTTTACAAGTTTAGTTGATAGGTTGTCTCGAGCTTTGTTCATCGATCTTTGTAAGCGGTTTAGAATATTCCTAGTACTCTCTTAATATATCCCTTGCTTATAAAAAAATCAAGTCAAAAGACCACGTAACTAATTGAGTGAAAAAGAAAATATCTTCTGTTTTGTACCACACCATCTAATCTTGTTGTTTTCTTCAAGTAAGAGGTCAAAATATAAAAGTATGTCTTTTAAAAGGTGGCTACTTCATTACCTAATTCAAAAAGTTGAGTTATATTAAGCAACTGACTTGTCAAGTTGTCATAAATATAATGGTTTAAAATTATGTCACTTTATAAATCATTAACAAAACTATAATATTTAACTATGACAACATATTTTTTAATAATTATAAATGTACCCATGCATTAGTTACTACACATAGTTGTATAATCGTTTGCACTTCTAAGAAGAATTCCAATGCAACTTTGAAAATACAAATTTGATTCTATAAATTTTCATAATATAATCATATTCACCTATAAATTAAGGCAATGCTTATTTAAATTTACAATTTTATTTTAATAAAAAATAATTTCATTTTTAAAAACATCTTTATAACAGCTTAACTTTTTAATGTTATTGGTGTATTATTTTTCACATCAACATGTCAAATAAATATTTATAGAAATATTTTAATGATAAATTTAAAAAAGTTATATAATATTTTAATAATAAATTTAAAAAGTTAAATAATAATTTAATTAAGTAAATTCTATTAAAGTGATATTGGGAAAATATTTGACTAGTGTACTCTTTGGGTCAAATACTCACTGAAAAGTTTCCATCGTTGAAATTCTAATCTTAAACTATCACAAATGTCATAAAAAATGATTCAATGGTGTGATAGATAATCTAAATCACCGAACATTGATTCTCATAAGTTGTTGCACTAAACAAAGGTCCTTGATAGAAAAATAGTCGATCGTTGTACGCTTTTAGACTATACACATTATGAAATTCCGGTCAGAGAAATTTTAACTCTAAATAACTACCTACGTCATAATGAAACAATCACTACAAGAAAATATCATATTAGCTACCAAAATATTGCTACTAATAAATATTCAAGTTAATCTGAGACAAATTAAATATGTTTTAGCTACTAATAAAATTTCTATAGCAAAAACTTATATTTTTTTACAAATGTAATAAAATGTTCATTTATTCTAATTTCAGCGTTTCTTTGATTTAGGAGAAAAAACATTTATGAATACAAATATAAAATTTAAAAATACAAAATCATTTATATAGTTTTTTCAGTAAAAACAATTACCAAAAAAAATTAATAACGCTTTGTCTCACCAAATAATAATAATTTAGAAAAGAAAAAAACTAAACACGTTCTCTTTCACATACACTCAGAAATACACCGCTATCGATATATCACGAAACACGATCTTACAAAGATTTCAAACTCAATCTCGATCTCGTCGATTTCAAACTCAATCTCGCCGATCGCAATCTCGATCTCGCCGATTTCTAACTCAATCTCGCCGATCACAATCTCGATCTCGCCGATTTCAATCTCAATCTCGCCGATCGCAATCTCGATCTCGCCGATTTCAATCTCAATCTCGCCGATCGCAATCTCGATCTCGATATCAATCTCAATATCGCTACTGATCACGACCTAGATCTGACTCTTGTTACCGATTTGTATGGTTTGTTTTCTTCGATTTCGCTTTCCAATCTGCGTCACCCACCGATCTGCGTAAAGTCTCCTATCTTCACTATGTTTTTTGGTTGATTCATGTTTATCAATATTTTTCGCTTAATCCTATTTATCGACATGGCTCGACAGCTATTTTCAGCAATGCATCTATTTCTTCTATATGATTTTGTTGGAATTTAATTAGGGTTTAACTTTAATTGATGTTAATTATATTGTTGTTCAATCAAAGATTTCTGTAACGTTTGAGTGGGTATGCGATCAAATCTTTGTTCACATTGCTCAATTCACAAGGCCAGACTACTCATATTGATTATCTCTACGCATCAGAAAAACTGTGAGTATTTCCATCGTCTTCCATATCAGTATATCAACTATTTTTGTTATTTCGACTATACGTTAATTTGATTAATACAACAAGTGAAACTACAAATTAGGAAGGGAGGGAGTACACATTAGACTCATCAAATACATTATATAAAATGACAAAATTAGTTGACAACAAACGAGAGTTTGTTGCGTCAGTGTGTTGAATGAATATGCTATAAATGGATTTAGAATGTTGTGTTGTTTACAATTTTTTGCTTTTCTCATTGACATGTACAGAGTTCCAATGGATTTGAAGACTGAATCACCAGATCTGAAGTCCTAAATAGCTTTCTCTTTGGAACAAACACTAAGATTCACTTGGTTTTGGAATATTTGTCTTAATTTGATGCTGTTTTGATATTAGTTCTTTCTTTTTTTTATTTTATTTTGATGATAAAGCATAATGCTTTGGTTATGTTTCAATTTTAAATCTCTGTTCATGTTTGTAATATTAATTCTTCCAGGTTTCCATATGAAGATGCCTTTTTTAACTCAGTTTGAGCATGTCCAAGTGACACTTTAAGCCGACGAGGTAAATTCTTTAGAACAATAATGTGAATTAGGATTTTTGTTGTCTATAATTTGGATTTTGAATCACGGTGACAATTGCAGGTGACAGATATACTATGCGTAACATTCCTCTACTTAATTATTTATAACAACTCGACCGTGATGTGATACCAAGATATATGAACAGTTGGCTTTGTAACTCGACCAACACCAGCTACTTTATTAAGAGATTATTGGATTAAAGCCTCTAAGAACTTGGTGTTGGCAATCATGGAAACACAAAATACAGAGAGGTATTAAAGAAACAACTAATACACTAATTTTAAAGAAGTCAAATTTCTTAATGCATTATGTTTTCTCTTTCATTTTAGTGTATACAACTAGTGGTAAATCAAAGTAAAAAACTTAATAAGTTACTGCATTTGCTCTTGTGCATGCATATGTGGAGACTGTTATTTTGACTAAAGTTGCTATTCCAGGAGTTGTAACTCAAACAACCTCAACTTCTTTAATGAGAGATTCTTAGATTAAAGCTTGTAAATAACTTGGTGTTGGCAATTTTCATGAGTGAATTATAGAATACAAAATGTAGGGTGATAATTAACAACAATATGTTCTAAATTAAGGTGGGACCCTTCGATGTTCATGCAAATTGTGGAGATGATGTCGTTCTATTTGACTCCTCCAGCCAATGAGTTCTCACCGATGAATGGTGTGTCACCCTCGAGTTACTCCAACATGGTTCTTCTTATTACATGGTTTGTGTTTTTTCTTATGAGTAAGTAAACAATGATGTAGTTACATTTTAATGCTATTAATTTTTTTTTCAATTTTCTTTAACAGTTTCAAGGAGGTTAAGCTGAACCAGCTAGGTGTGCGAGATTCAGATTAATATATACATTGTCTTTTCTCTATTGTAACAATGATGTAGTTACATTTTAATGCTATTAATTTTTTTCAATTTTCTTTAGCAGTTTCAAGGAGGTGAAGCTGAACCAGCTAGGTGTGCGAGATTCAAATTAATATATATACAGTGTATTTTCTCTATTGTCATTCTCTGTTTCTATTTTTCTCTATTTATCTTTGTGTACAACATGCTATGCCTAAAGAGGTTTGATCAGGTATCTTTAGATTCTTATTTTAGTAAATTACACATTTGATTTTACTTTTTAATTAGATAAAGGTGCTGTCAGGATCTAGAAGAAGGTGGAGATCTTCATACTCTTATTTTTGGTAAATAACACATTTGTTATAGCTGTCATAAGATCAAAAGGATGAGGTGAGAGTAATTTAATATATATTGAAATTGAACAAATAAGTTAATTTTGGATCAATATTCCTTACACTCTGAATCTAATGTTTATTAATCTTTGATTGCAGACTTGACTTTAGTAGCTTAAGCTTTAGCCAACTATGATCCAAAAGGTTTGAATCTATTGGATTTCACCCTAATTTGTTATGCACTTAACTTATCTTCATTGTCCAATGCAAAACATTTTTATAACTCTGTCATGATGTTTGGTTTTTGCAAATGTGAAGGCATATACTTTCAACTATCTTTTGGTACAACATGTTGTGGTACTCGTTATCTAATAAGCAATTCTAGGTCCTTTTTTATCTTTCTATTTTATTACTTAAAAAAAGGCTTATTTTATCATAACCATCTGTAAGTATATCTCACTGTTAAACAAAGTAATATGCACATGTGATTATTTATTTTTAGTATTAGTGAAGCTCTCTTTAGGGTATTTTTTAACCAATGATATTTTGTAATGTTAGTGTAATCAACAAGATAATCAGTATACCAATTTGTATTGAATATTAATCATATTGCTTATGTATATATGCCTTACAAAAAACGAATATTGCTCGTGTAGATATTGTAAGAATGGCCATATATTAAATAATATTTGATTGGATTATCAAATGCTGAGATAATTGACATAATAGATGTTTGTTTCCTTTCTTATAACTCAATGGTAATTAACATATCAATGTCTATTTTTCATGTCCTCACTCCATGACTTTGATTTATTGCGAAAGGTAAAGAATTTTCTTCTCCTCAAGAAAATGTTGAGAAGACGGAGGCAAGGCGGTTTGACTAATGTGTTTATTGGGCATGTTGCCAATGTTGGAGCCAATTTTTTCATTGATTCGATCCATGCCAAAAGCACCCATGCAAAGTGAAGTACCTGAAGAAACTCATGGAGATATAAGGTGAAAGAATGTTTTCCAATCTATTTTGGAAACCGGAGTTAATATAGAACCTGAGATGTGACTTCTGAATTGGAAATAAAATAGAATATTATTGTAATGTATAATGTTTTAGTATTGTTAAATATATTAAAAAATTGATTTTAGAATATTATTGTGATGTTTAATGTTTCAGTGTTGTTAAATATATTAAAAAATTAATTTTTTTGGTTATTTAATGACTAGTGTATTTTCATTTTAATAATAAAGTAAAAATTATATTATATTTAAAAATTAAATTAATTAATTTAAATAATTATAAAAGAAAATAAAAAATAGTTGTAAAATTGTTTTAAATATTTAGCTTGAGATTTGTTAAGATATTTTCGTAGTCATACTGTAGCTGTTTAGTTGGGAAGTATAAATTCAACTTCGAAATTTTGCTACTGTTTTGTTGTGGTTTAGCTAAGAATAATTTAATATTAGTTTGAATTTTGCTAGAAATTTTTTGCCAAGATAATTAGCCACTCAATCCATGCTAGGGCATATATTGTAGTTAATCCCCAACAAATCTCCAACTATTTTTGTTTGATAGAGATTAGCTACAAATTAGCTAGTGTATTTTCCCTAGCTAATTTAAGATTTTCTTGTTGTGAATTCAACAATATGATAGAGAATCTAAATTACCAAACTTTGAGACATGTCGATTATTGTACTTTTTTAGATCAAACACGTACTCGAAAATTCCAATTGGTGAAATTTCAATTATAAACATCCACATTCGTCATAAGGAAATATTTTAAAAGTGTGATAAAGAATCTTAATCACATAACCTTAGATCTAGTTATATATGGATTTTTTTTTTTTACCTAATCTAGGTGTAACCATTTTGAATTCTAAAGGTCCTTGACCCTTATCTATGGCATCAAGCAGTCTTTGAGCATCATCCTACTCTTCAACCATGTTGGTCCAAGATTCTTTAAGGATTTGCATGTTATACTGTAATTGTTCATGACTCCCTGGTTTGCCCAAATCTTTGTCTTCAGATTGATACTGTGTTGCATCAACAAATTCTAAGGCTTGAGAACAAGTGTCACCATCAATCTCCACTTCATCGGACTCAATTGTATTAAGTGAGTCAAACAGATTTTCTATCCTGATGTGAAGGACATGTCCATCTTAATCCACACGCCATGCGGTATACTGTCCTAATTTTGTTGATGTATGTTTTGTTGTCCTATATCAGATGCTTTTTGACCAATTGTATCTTGTTCTTGCTGCCTTTGTGTGTTATGTGATGGAGTATTGTCAACCATCAACTGTTTCCCTCTGTCCAACTTGTCAACTTATCTAGCATTAGATGATTCACCAATAAAGTCTTTCTTTCTTCCATTTCTGACTTGAACATAGGTATCTTTTGGGGTTTGGTTTAAATTTCTATTTTCTTTTAATAAAGTTTTTCTTCCTCCAGAGCGCCATCTTTCAAAATTGTACTAAATAGATGTTCTTTCAAAGAAACTAATCGATTACTATTCTTTTAGACAAAACATATAACCGAACTTAGAACTTCACATAAAATATCGTCACAACTAAAGCACTATACTTTAACGACAAGGACAATGAGGACAATTTTAAGGTGATATAATTTTTTAGTCAAATTATATTAATAATAATTAGTTCTAAATAATAGTATTTTATCATTTTTAAATAAAATAAATAGACTAATAACTTATTTTAATATATTTAAATAATTAGAATAATTTTTTAATAAAAATAAAATATATAATTTTAATAATTGGTGACGGTGATAATTTATTTTATAAAAAATTGTAAAACTATTATGGTATTTGAGAAAAATATGATTTCAAAAAAATTCTTTTGTTAGATGAATTTACAATATTTAATTGACTATATGTCAATTTAGTACTAAATTTTAGCTATGAAACTTCAAAAGATATTGTTAATATTCCATCTCAAATAATAATTGTAAAATAGTCATTAGTTTTACTAAATATTAAAATTTTATTTTCTTATTTATTTTTAGAATTTTGGAATTTTAGTTTGAAGCCCAATATATTTTGATTAAGTCTCTCAACTTATGATTTTTAATTAATAAAAAATTTGGGTCAATTCAAGTTTTAAATTTATTTTCAATTATTTAATTTTTAAAAAAAAAGAGAAATAATAAATTTATAGGTAATCATTATCTATTAAATAATATTAGCTTATTTTTAAATATAATAAATAGATTAATGACTTATTTCAATATATTTTGTATGCATTTAAAAATATCAAAATACTTTTTTAAAGTTTGTTTTAAAATAAAAAAAAAATTATAAGCAAGGATTTATAAATACAGAGTACTAGGGGTACTCTAACCCGTTTACAAAAGACGAGCTAAACAAGCTTGAGCCAGAAAATTACACACCAACTGAAATCTACACTAAAAAATCCAAAGGATTCTTACAAAAGTCGTAGAAGTTACACTTGGAGTGAGTAATTTCGCCAATGGATAACCATCTCCACACATTAATCTTAATGTTCCATGTGATATCGTTGACATTGCAAGAACCGTTATCAAAAATGATTTCGTTTCTCTTTAACCATAAACCTCTTGTCACCGCCGTCCAAAAAATGCTTTCCTTCCTTCTTTTAACTTTTGATTTTCTCCCATGCTCACTCCAAAACAGAAAATCTTCCCAAATATTGCCTCTAAAAACCGAATCAACTCCAATCCAATTGGCAATGTTCTTCCAAACCAGTTTAGAAACCGGACAAAGGAAGAGAACATGTGCAGCAGTTTCAGTAACGCCAGAACAGAGGACACAGTTCGAATCTACATTAGAAAAAATCATACCTCTTCAAGTTAACTGGTCAATCGTAGGAAGTCTATTCAAAAATCAACGCCATATAAAGGCCTTGACGCTGAAAGGGACTGCAGGAGACCAAAGAGTCTTTAAAGCCTTCGAGCAATTAGCATCAATAACAACTGCATCTTGTTGTTCAAGCACGCATATACCTCTTCCTTGTTGTATGTCCAGCGCACTCTGTCCTCCAAATCCCGAACCCGAGCTACTGTCCCTAATAAACCAATCAGAGACTGAAAAGAATCAGAGTACAATTGTGCCAAACCTAGATGAATCCCTAAACCATCCCAACGCCAATTATCATCGTCCCAAATACCCATCTCGCACACCTTAGCCTCCTTCTTCGTGCTACCCTCGTATAACATCGGATAATCATCCTTTAAAACAGAGTCGCCTAGCCATTTGGATTCCCAGAATAGAATTAAGTTCCCTCTCCCAAGATTGTACCGAATGTTACCTGACAGGACCTTACTCGTGTTGCCTCCGTCCAAGTTCGTAATGTCTTTCCACCACTTTGACTTGAAACGATTATACCTCCCCCCTCCTTCTTTGATTAAGAACCGAGACAAATTACCGTATTTCGCTTCCAAAACTTTCAGCCATAACGCATTGCCTCCTATGAGAATTTTCTAGCACCATTTTAAAAGAAGAGATTTGTTAAAAACACCTATGTTTTTTATTCCTAATCCACCTTGTTCCATAGGCCTACAAACCGACTTCCACGAAACCCAATGGATCTTCCGCATAGAATCCTTTTCTCCTTGCAGAAAACTCGATTGAATTCTCTGCATTTCCTTACAAATCTGCGCAGGAGCCTGATAGAAGGAGAGCTGAAAAATAGACAGACTCGACAAAACAGATTTTAACATAGTGATTCTGCCCCCCATGCTTAAAAACCTATTCTTCCAGTTTGAGAGCTTAGCTTTCATCTTCGAAACCAAAGGAGCCCAAGTAGAACATATGCCGGGATTACAACCTATCGGAATTCCTAGAAAAATAAAAGGATACTTGTCGATCCTGCACGAAAGGAAATAGCCTGCAGCAGCAACAAAATGATCCCCCATGTTGATCCCGATTAGCCTGCACTTTTCATAATTAACCCTAAGGCCCGAGACTTCCTCAAAAGCACGAAGAATGGCCTTTGAAGCCCAAATGTTCTTCCAAGAAGCAGTGCCTACCATAAGCGTGTCGTCTGCGAACTGAATTATCTCCACCTCACAATCCCCACCCACCTTGAAGCCACTGAATTTGCCTTTGCAAGAAGCTTTCTTCATAATCCTATTTAAACCCTCAAAAGCCAAAACAAACAGAAATGGAGACAAGGGGTCTCCCATACGTAAACCACGGCCAACCTTGAACTCGTCGGTAGCGCTACCATTCACCAAAATAGACATCCAACTTGAAAACACTGTTGCCTTCATCCACATCATCCACCAATCACCGAAACCCATATTTTTCATCATGTATGTAAGATAGTCCCAACTAACGGAATCGTATGCCTTCTCGAAGTCCACCTTGAAAAGGAGACAACTCCTCTTCGATTTCTTTGCAAGGTCCACTATCTCATTTGCAATAAGGATTCCGTCAAGCATCTGTCTTCCGGGGATAAAGGCACTCTGGTTCTCCGAAACAATGGAACCGATAACCTTTTTCAGTCTCGAGGCTAAAAGTTTCGCCACAACCTTGTAGATGCATCCTACAAGACAAATAGGTCTATAATCGCCGAGGCCCAATGGATTTTCTCTTTTCGGAATAAGGGAGATAAAGGAAGAGGTAATGGCCTTTGAAAGCACTCCATATCTGAAAAAATCCTTGAATAATCTAAAGAAATCTTCCTTCAAAAAATTCCAGCATCTCTTAATAAAGTTAAAGTTCAAATCGTCCGGACCAGGACTTTTTTATCCCTCACAATCCCACACTGCCTCCTTAATCTCCATCTCATTAAACGGCATTTCGAGAGCGTCGACATCAAAAGCGGTAAGAGCACTGAATTGAATCTCAGAGAGAATAGGACGATTGTGATCTGGTTCCTCATACAAAATTGAAAAGTAATTCCTTGTCTCCTCCTTCACATCCCTAACAGAATCCACCATGCGATCCTCCACCACTAAGTGACTAATGTGATTCCTCAAGAACCTCTCCTTCATGAAGTTGTGGAAAAACTTACTGTTCAGGTCACCATAATTGTCCCATTTCATCCTACTTTTTTGCCTTAAAAGGTTCTCTTTCAAGCACAAGTTCCTCCACAAATTACTGATCTCTGTACTTCTTTTGGACACAACTTCCCTTGGCACATCCTCCCCACAAACAGCTAACAGATCATCAGCATAGTTAATCTTCTGAACTCCCTCTCCTATGTCAAGATCTAAATTGCATAAATGCTCCTTACTCCAAGACCTGATACAAGATTTCAGAATTTTCAACTTCTCTTTCAGCACAAAATCTCCCCTGCCCTCTATCTCCATCTTTCTCCACTCCCTCTCAACAAACGGCAAAAAAGACTTAACGTCGAACTAGCTATCATTAATCCTGAACGATTTTGGACACCAGTCAGAATAACTGGAAATCAACCATATTGGACAGTGATCGGAAATGTCGCGATTATCAATCAACTGACCAACGATGCCCCACTCTGAAGTTAAAGAATCAGAAATCAAAAACCTGTCAATTCTGCTCATGGACATGCCATCCCCGCTAAACCAACTGAAGTTATTCCTCCCCTTCCAAACAACCTTGATCCCTAGGAAACCGTCTCCTCTGAAAGAAAATAACACCTCACACACATCAACCTTCCACATGATTATTATGCCCCCTGAAGCTCCCACAGACCCAGAGAACGACCACCCCACCTTTTCATTAGGCCATTAGCTGTTAATGATGCCTGAATCAACATTTTCCAGTTTGGACTCTTGAATTAAGAACACCTCCGCCTTGCCGTTTTTCACAATTTGACCAATCCTCTTTCTCTTGATCACACTACCACTACCCTTGATATTAAGAGATCCTATGATCATGAGACCTTGTTTGAATTCACCTTCTTGCCCGACCTATTCAATTTCTTACTTCTAGCGTCCTCCTCCAATTCTAGGATCTTCCTTCTGATGCCCTTATCTCCTCCCACCGATGTGACTCCGATTTTGGATATGATGTTCATAAGTTTCTCCCCCACATTTGATTCCAAATGGTCCCAGAATCTAGAATTCCCTTTGGCAACATCTGAATCTGAGATCTGATCGCAACATAAAACCGATCCCCTAGAAAAAATACTTTCGGTTTTTTGATTGTTAGAAGAAGAAGAGATTAGGGATTCATAGATTTGGGAAAACCTGTTAATGTTTGCTCCATACGGTAAAGGGGCTGGATCCGCAGGCCCACACTCCAACAGGGCTTGCCCCGGGTTCAGTTTTGCAAGAATACGTTTCTTGGGCCTAATGGGCTTTCCAACTCTAGATCCATTAATAGCCTTAAACTTAAAACTTTTAGTGGATCTTTTCTTTGGCTCTTGCACTCTTTCGTTGACCAGATCCTTTTTGAAAAAAGTATCTTCTGAATAAACATATGCCTTATCCTCTGCAGAAAGTGCCTTTTTGGATGTATCTTCCTTAGGTAGCGTACCTACCTTCTCTTTCCTAGCCACCCTAACCGCCTTGTCAAAGGAACGCCCCCCGGATGGTACCTTAACATCTGACACACGCAATCCCTTTTGCTCAGCTGATTGGACACATCTATCTAGCTCCTCTGCTTTCCCGCTAACCTCGAACACATCATCTTCATCGTCTTCAATGGATAGATCCTCCATTGAAAGATTAGCTTTCAACACTCCTTCTTCTGTAGATCCCCCAACAAAGTTATTCCAACTAGACTCACTCTCAGACGAATAAACAGAAGCAGAAGTCCTTTTCCCCGGTTGGTTGAGGTTGATGCGGAGCGGACCATGGGTGTCTTCAGTCATCTTTAATCTAAAGATGGTCCCATCTATGTTGACGCTGAAAGATTCATTCAGGACAGAAGTGCATGTCGTTCTAACCAGGATCTTGGCTATATCCATGTGTTCTCCTTTCTGAGTATTCTCATCACAGCAAACATACTTCCCAATCATCTTAGCCAACATCTCAAAAAAGGCAAAATTCCATGTGTGACATGGTATCCCGTAAACCCTAATCCATGTTGCTCTCTCTTTATCAACGTCTTCTTCCTTCCAACTTCTAATCTCAGAGAACCACTGCATCCACCAACTTCTACCTTCCTTGATGAGATATGAAGTAGCTCCCTCCTCTATATCTTCCAAAAGGCAGAGATTTGCGCCCAACGGAGTTACTTTGATAGAAAAATAACCCTCCACCTCAAAGCTCGTCTGAATATTATAAGACATCCCTGGATTCACCATGACTCCTACGAAAGCTTTCTTGAATCTAGCAACAACCTCTGGATCTGGACTAAACTACAGATGGCACGCTTGAGACTTCCCACTGACTACCTCAGCAAAAGATCTATTGGCTTTAAAACCAAACGACCTTTGATCTTTACCCTCAAAAGGTGTAAGCTATGTTCTTCTAGGTGTTCTGAGAATTTCCCCCACGTTTCCACGACCTCTGTTATCTCCCTCGTTCTTCCTGAAAGATGCACCTCTAGTAAACCGAGGCAAATTGGCATGGATCTTTCTCCCATCCACCATAACATTGTCTAGCTTGACTGCAAAAATCCAGCCGTCTCCAACCTCTGAAAAACGAGCGAACCCGAACCTTTTTTCCATATTTGTTTCTCCTAGGAGAAATAGCAACTTCCACAATCTCCCCCACACAACCAAACAACTCGAACATCTCCTTCGAAGAAATCCTATCTGGAATTTCTGAGAAAAAGAAAGAAGTAAACCGGGTACCTTCATCCTCAAAAGCTCTGCTTCCATCCGGGTGAATATCCCATTTTGTTGTTAGATTGCGGAACCTCCTCTTCCCTGCTCTTTGCCACTCTGAGTCTTCTCCCATTTGTAACTACTCCTCAAAAATGTCCTAAAAAAGAGTGACATTTATGTATTAGTTTGGAAGCATGAAATGTATCGTGACAAAAAAAATAAAATAAAAAGAGGATCTAAATTATAGAAGAGAAGGTGAAAGAGTGAGTGTTCAGTCGAATTAACAACTTGCATTTAATATTTTTGGGGCAATGTTGCAATTATATAAACTGTTAATACAATAAAGTGTACATATGGACCATTCAATATTTGACAACTAAGTAGGGTAAAGTTACCCAACTTTTTTAAATGGTAGATAAAAATTTGCCCTTTTAAAATAGGGTAAATTCTTATTTACCCAACTTAAAAAGTTGGATAAAGTTACCTTCAGTATAAAATGTCTCGAAAACTACACACAATTGTCTTATTTAATATATAATTAAATATATAAAAGTTAAATGATGTCATGTGATTGGTTGAAGGTACACTACCCATCTTTTTGTGATGGGTAGAGAAGTTGTCCCCTTAAAATAGTCTACCTTCAAAGTTTTGCTAAATGAAATGGATAAAATATGTATTAGTTTTTTTTTCCCGATTTTGTTTTATTTGTTTGTTTCTTCTTGTAATCAACTATTTCATGCTCTTTTTTTTCTTTCTTTTAAACGAATATAAGAACCTACATGTTAAAAAAATGGATTATTTCCTTTTTATTTGAAAATTCTCTATTTTTATTTTTAGCCAGTCACTCAAATGTATTCCTACATTGTTTAATTAAATATTTTCAAATAATAAATAATAGAACTCTAGTAGAAAAAAATATAAATATAAAAAGTATCTTAATATTTTTCATCATTAAAAACCTTTAAAGTTGTAAGAATAAACAAAAACAACTAAACAATTAACATATTAAAATCCAAAAACCAATCACACTATGAAATTGAGAACTTCATCCCAAAATTTCAAAAAAATACTCCCTTATCCAAGCTTGCTAAAAATAACAGATAAAACCCACAACAAAAATAAAAATGTGTGGTAGATTCGACTTGGAATTATCATCACTAATTTAAATCTATGTTTCGTTCTGCAATATAAAAATTAGATAGATGTGGAAGCTGTGACCGAGAAGAGGTTCTGATGCAGCGAAGTGAGGGTGTATCTGGAAGGTTACCACTCCGACACTCAATTCAGTATGTAAAAGAGTAAAGATGATTCAAATTGTATTTGAAACTTGTTATCTGAAATGATAAAATTTCCTTTTTATAAGGGAGAGGAATAACGACCTTGCTATGTTTCAGTCATGGAATGCGGAGGACCATTGGATGTTCTCGAGGCGTAACTCTTCTACAACAAGGTCTGGGATAGTCCTATGGTTAGGATAAAATTCTAGAAAGATGATTGTGTGGTCATCCGAGAGGTTTTGGCATGGAACAAACTATTTCATGGCGGTCGGTCTAAGGGGATTATGGTCAATCCAGAACAGATACCTCCTAAGCTCTTATGATTGAGCAACAGGGCAAGGGTTTGGAGAATATTACCCTCGACTACCGATCACCCTTATGTATTGCTTTTACTGTTTGGAACATCAAACGTTTATTAAGAGGCGTCATTACTAAGATTCGTGGGAGCTGAAACACTTGAGGGTTACGTGTGAGAGATGTGGTCGTTGATAGGACATCTTTCTTTTCATATTTCAAAAACATAAGTCAGGGAAGAACTAGAGTCATTTTTCTCTTAGGCCTTTCTTTTCTCCTCTTTATCGAGCAATTATCTCTTTCGACATTTTGTTTTCCAGTACTTGAGAAGGCTAAAAAATCACAGAAAAACATGAAAGGAAACCAAACAAACCCAATATTCCCCTAGGAAAGCTCTATGTATTCTTCCACTATGTATGATTTTAGCAAGGTAGGTATCTTGGATAAAAAATTTCTTGAAGTGTGGGAACCATCACATTAGGGTTCCACCGCTGTTACTGAGGACGATAGAATATGTAGCGAGTACGAATACTACACCATTCCTCTTTTCAAATGTCTCTTCTCAACCAAGGGTGTTCGCTTACCCTTTATTTCTTTTGAGATATGTGTTTTCAACTAATTGATAGTGCTCCTTCAGAACTTCGTATATCGAGTTTGGCCTACGTAAAGGTTTACCAATACTAGTGTGAATATCTAAAGGAGAATCCTTTTGTCACCTTGTTTTTTCATCTCTTTCGCTGCCACTATGGTACCATAGACTGACTGAGAGAATGGGAGTTGGTTTCCTTGGTGTTGACGATACAGGTCATTGAAGACTTTCTTGAGTTTATGGCCTATGTGGACTAGCTCTTCTTGGTTACTCCCCATCATCCCTTGGCTCATGCAACCATTTGTGAAGTTGAGCCACAAGTAAAGGGTAAATGCAAGCCTATATTTGCCCATTGTTGATTGGCAAAGCATTTCCTCATGGAGAATGAAACTTATGTTTATAAAGAGGAATATTTTTTTGACGAGGAAATGTGTCAAAAGAAGATACTGGTAGAATTTCCTAACAACCTAGGTTATCTTGGAGGCGGAGTCCCCTCGGTTGAGTCCGATAATAAATTATTGAAGCTTCTAATTGACGTTATATTCCTAATACAAAATCAATCTAATGAATAACTGCAAATCAATCTAATGTCATGTTAACCTCCCAGATCAATCTAATGAATAAATGCATCCCACAGTTACCCACACACATTCAATTGTGAACCATTTCTCCAATTTAAAGAGGAAATACGCCATATCACAATTTTAAAAATCTTTTCTCATTCGAACACCATTTTTCACTCTCATGCTGAACTGAGCGTCAAACTGTTAACCTTATGGTTCATTCCCTTCTCCACCTCATCAGAAACTCTAAACCAGCGCAACAAACTTTGAATATGTATTTTCCAATCAACTCTAGTTCCAACACGGGCCATTGGCGTCATCTATATGAATCGAATTTTGATTCTTACAATTTTCCATGATCAAACCTCTCATGATTCATCAAAAACTCCTCTGTTAGAAATCCATACCTCCTTCAATCAAATTACAAATCTCTATTTCTTCTATCACTTTTATAAGATTTATAATTTTTCTCCTTCATATCCTCCATCAACTCCGCCGACAAGGATCGGCTCGAAAGCTACTCGCTCTGTCATCTAACGGCAAGCCACCTCCGTTGGTGCTGAGGCTGCATAGAATCCTCCTCCTAGTCCTCAAGGGACGAATGACCAAGTTTTAGAAATTTCTCTATCCGTTCCTCTACCATAACATCTTGTCCAACCTAGGGAAAATAAAGGAGCATTTCAACTTCCTTCACTACTCGAATCTGCAACACAGATTGACCAATGATTCGTTCAAAACTCAATCAGTGCCTACCATGTATAGACAAGAAATACTTCTTGAACTTCAAGTGTTGTAGGCTAATTTTGGCGTGTAAGGGGGAAATCACATGTTAAACAGTATCTGCTACATTGTGCAGCACTAGAACTCTCAGGCCATATCATATAAATTATCTTGGAGTGAAGAAAGCTTATATCATGCAAATTTGAAGAACAACGCTATACAAGAGGTGGCTTCACATATAAACCAAATCTTCATCACTAAAACAAGAAGAGATTGAAAAGCTGCTAAGCCGCCAATGACACCAGGCTCTCTCTCTCTCTCTCTCTCTATCCGCTCATATCCTGGATAGCAGGATCCCTAAGTTACTCGAGAAGTCATCAAAGCTCCATAGTTACGACGAGGTCGGTGATCCATATGAACATGTTGAGAATGTAGATGATTGTATGGACTATTATCATGTTAGTTGAACCATGAAGTGAAAAGTCTTTGTACTAAACCTGATCAGATCAGCTGTGGCCTGGTATAAATCTCTTTTAGATGAAAGAGTAGACTTTTGGACCGACCTATGCGAAACTTTCACCACTCACTTTAATGCTAAGAAGAGGCCGCAAACTACCATGATCGTGCTTAGCAAAATCGCACAAGGTAAGAAATAAACCATGCATGGATACATTTAGTGCTTCAGCAAAGATGTTCAGGCTGTTGGAGGCTCAGATGAAAGCCTGAAGTGATGGATCTTTGAAAGGGCATGAGGTTGGGCTATGTGTTCCAAGAAAAATTAGGATGTAAAGAGCCTGCAAGAAACGGACATCATGGGGCTGTCATAGTTAAGGGTGCGAGTCTAAAACTTTTCTCTGGCCCGGGTAAAATGGAGGGCGGATGAGGTGGACACTCGAGCACTATACTCTTTAAACCTAAAAATTACAACAACAAAAAATAAGATAATGTTCACGCCCACAAAATCTCGCAAAAAATAATGTGGGACAGGCGTGTATATTCGAAAGTGCGAGACTAAAATCTTGGCTAATCTCGCAAAAAACTGTAGGTAAAATGAGCATATCCAATTGGGCGAGACCATTTTGCCACATTTTAATTTTATGTGAATTTTATTATTTTTAGGAATGAGAAGATTAACGTAGTTTTCTTGTAATTCACCTACTGAAGCATTAGTTTTAAGTGAGTAACATTTTTTTAAGAATGAGAAATTTAAGGTAAGTTTCTTGTGATTCACCTACTGAAATATTAGTTTTAAGTGAATGACATTTTTTTTATGAATGATAAGACGAAGGTAGTTTTCTTGTGGTTCACCTATTGAAGCATTAGTTTTAAGTGAGTAACATTTTTTAGAAAACTCATGTACTAATAGCTCTATTGATAGATTGCTTTGTTTAGAGGTTATAGTGTTGCTGTCAAATTTATTTAAATATCATTTAAAGATAGGATGTGGTAATTTGGAACAAGGATGCGGACATGGAATATTTTGCTCTAATATGCGGTGATTATGCATTGTGTGTCGCATGTAAATTTTATTTTTTTTAAAATAATAAAAAATTTAAATTGTTAAAGGATAGTTAGAAGTGAGAGAACAGAGATAGAATTAGAGGTGGTAAAACGGGTCTGATCTGGTGGACATGTCCGTTTTTGTCTGTATTTTTGTGTGACGGGTCAAAGTTTTAGACTCTCACCCTCTAGTATGATTGTCCCGCCCACCCTGTTTTTTATGCGACTTTTGCGGGCACGTGTATTAACATAAATTTTACATTTTTAAGCTTAAAAGTAATGTGTCAGCAGGCTTAGCCCGTCTCGTCCTCACTTTTTTACGGGACGGATTAAAGTTTTAGGTCCGCTTTCTTAACTATACGCCAAATTTTCTTGCGGGCTTTTGCGGAACGGGCCTAAACGGGGTGGCATGCCCGTTTTCCACCCTAAATATAATAAATACTTCTTTATTTTAATAAATAATAAAATTATATTAATTTAAAATTTTGATAAAAAAAAATTCTTTCGAAATTGTTTATACATAAGTACTCTCGGAAAGAATAAGGGCTCCTCTCTATTTATTTATGATATCTTGCCAAGAAAGGCAGAATGCAAATAAATATTTATATTTTTTTTGGTGATGAAGAGTAAAATTTTGTTTTTAACTTCACACTAATCACTCACAGTATTTATATATTGTCTGTTAAGAGTTTAATTTTTACAATTATTATTATTATTATTATTATTATTATTATTATTATTATTATTATTATTATTATTATTATTATTATTAATATTATTATTATTATTATAACTCTAACTCGTTACTCATTTTTCCGTGGAAAACATGTACATAGTATATATCAAAAAGTCCTCCATCTCACCTTTGACATCAACACTGTGTGGAATTCAAATCTATGTTATGGGATCATATCTCAAACTTTTTAGTTAGAAGTCATATTCAAATCCTTTTAATTTCAAATAACAATTTTTATAACTATTCAATTTTTTATTGGAAACTAACTTCGTTCAAATAGAGGGAAACAATCAAAAACAGGGTGGTTTCAAGAAAGATTTCAAAAGTGTTTGACCCATAAGTTTTTCCCAAAGATTTGGTTGATGAATATCAAAATTACAATCTCTAACCATAAAACGAACATTGGCAAACATAAAACCCGACATTAAAATAGAAATGTATTGTCAGTTGCAAATTATTCAATCTTAAGAGGTCTGAAATGTCAAAAATATATACAGTTGGTATATTTTTAAAAGTAACATCTAAAAATCAATATAAATTTTCCATATATCATTCTAATTTTGTATATCATTTTTTATTTTGTCACAATTCTAAATACAAGGTGATATGTGTAATAAATAACTCAAAATTCAAACAAAATAAAAACAAAAATAAAAGCTCAAATTAAAAATAATGCTCAAACATTAATTAAATATATTTAGTTTCAAGATTTGATACCCAATCACATTTCAATCCACTCTTTAACATCATTGACTATTATGAATTCCAACATGAATAAAAGGGTAAATCAATTTAAATAAAAGTAGGGTTAAATATACAAACTCCTTTAATGTTAACGAGTTTTGTTTTTAGTCTCTAATAATGTTTTTTTTGCAATCTTCTCCTTGCAGTTTCTAGATTCCTTCAAATACTCTCTGACTTCCACATATATTGCAGAAAAGATTCTCTCTTACTGTCCACGTGGCAGTCCACGTAGATTTTTCTTTAATTTTTAATATTTATATTAGTTTTTTTTTAATTTTAATTTTTTTTAATAATTTTGTTACTCCTTTTATTATGAGGGGGTAAATAAAAAAATACTAATATTACAGGAGATTTTCATAATAAAAACAGTAGTAAAATAATTTTTAAAAAAATTCAAAAAAAGTTTTTAAAAATTTTTTTATTTAAAAAAGTTTTTAAAAAATTAAATATTTCCAAGTGGACTTAACAAGTAATTAAAAATTAAAAGAAAATCCACATGGACTGCCACATAGGTAGCAAGAGAGAATCTTTGCTGCAATGTTGCAGTCAGGGGAGTCCTTAAGGGAATCTAGAATCTGGAAACTGCAATGTTGAAGATCCACTCATGTGAGGACAAGAGAGAGGTGTGAGTGTTGTTGAGTGTTCCAGATTGAGTGTTGCAACGCGAGAAATGTGGGTTGTGGATCGATTGCTATAGAAGAAGGGTGGTATGGGAAGTCAGGTTCAACAAAATCTGGTACAGAAAGTAGATAAAAATATTTTTTTCAGTTTCGTGTAATTTCATTGGGATTCTGAAATTAACCTTTTTCTTCAACTAGCGATTGTATGTGCCTATTTATTCAATTAAGAATCAGTTGCTTTACCGATTATGTTGACTATAATATTTTTCTTACCTTACAAGGAAAGCATAGAGTGTTTGCCGGGCTTGTCTTTCTAGGATTAAGGATAAGGAATCAGATTAGTGTAATACTACCACGATACGTTGAAGAATGAGAAGGAGAAGGAGAAGAATAAGAAAAAGGAGAAGATATGTACGTGACTATGAGAATGTGAAATTGTAGTGGAATCTTGAAATTTTATTTTCTTAAAAAAGCATAATAAATTAGGGTTTCAAATAGGAATTTGCGGAAAATAAAACTTGAGGTCGCGAGGGAGACGATGAAAATATATATAGAAAATTACCTGCTTGTTTTGGGTGTGCGTGAGACAATGAAAATGTGTGATAGAAAGAAATGTAATATGGGGCGACAAACCATGATATATGGAAGACGGATGAAGACAGAAGTTTCTAGTGATATTAGTTAGGTTGAGTGAGCTTTATATCAAAGGTTTGAGCATTTAAAAGAAGCTATGAAACTAAATTGATGTATCAAACGAGGGTTGGAGCAAAGGGTGTGTGTTTTGAGAGAAAAGGAAAAGTGAGGGTTGGAATGATGTTATGTTTTCATTTTATATATAAAAATAACCTCTATAATTTACCTGCTCAACTTTAACCATTCGCTCTGTTAAGAAATGTAATTGGACATAATTCAATCCTACAAAAACCGGCTTGTAAGGAGAGGATTATTCCCACTTATAAAGATGTATTTAGGTCATTTATTTTTTAATGTGAGACTCTTAACACACCACCTCACACACAAGACTTGACATTTGGAGCTTTAAAATAAATGGTGGGTGACCCGATAGCGAAAACTTGATAGTAGATGGCCACCGAATTTTAAACCAGACTCTTGACACCATGTTAAGAAATGTTGTTGGGCCTAACTCAACCCCGCAAAACCGGCTTGTAGAGTGTGGATTGCTCCCACTTATAAGAACATATTCAGGCCATATAGTATATGATATGAAACTCTTAACACACTCTCTCACGCTCAAGATTGAACATATGGAGCACGCAAATAAATGGTGGTTTGAAACCTTTCTATTTTGTTTATATTTATTTTTTAAAAATTATTTATTTTCTACTGTCCATTATTTTATTAGTTTTTTTAGATTATTATTCATTTTATCCTCTATCATTTGGTTTAAATATAAAAATACACCTTATAAAAATATAGATTTCTATCAGTAATATCAATATCAAATTCTTTGCATTTTGATATCTTACTTAAATCAGTCAACAAAATGAAATGATGCAATTTTTCATTTAATTTTAATTTTGGTAACATATAATTATAAATTAAACTTAATTCAATATATATATATATATATAAAATAAATTAAACAATTAATTTAAATAATTTATGTTCCTGTAAAACATATTTGGATAACCTCCCAGAAGTCAATCTAGTGAGGCTCTAACTATATTGTCTATTTAGGGGTTTTTTGGGAAAGGGCTGAAGAACCACCATTGTTGGTGACCTCCAGGGTTATCGCTCCTTATGTCTTGTTTGTTTTGCTTCTTTTATAAGATAGGGATGTGGATCAAGAAGTTCAAGGGAGTTGATCAACCAGGGTTTTATGTGTTCCTCAAATGACTCAAGCTCCTCCATTCATTCATGGTTTTGAAGAGATTCCCTTTCATAAATAAAAAAGTTTGAGTTTGCATTAATTTCATCAAGCTGCAACTCATCATGTGCTCCAAATTAGAGTTTTAGTCAAAGTTGATTGTATGTTGACGTTTTGACCAAAACATGATCCCATGGCTTGAAACACAGATTCGAGGGTTCTAAATACCTCTTTGTGATCCACTCATTTTCCTTAGCTGGTCCAGGAAGCTTGATCTATTGAGAGTTGAAGATTTTTGGTTCAATTGCTAGAAAGTCAATAAATGCTCAAAGTCAAAGTTTGACTTTTGACATTTTTGGTCAACTATGGACTTGTCAAGTCATGAATCAAGAAAATTTGGAAGATGTTTCAATTTGATCAAGTTAAATCAAGAAAGTCAAGGAAAGATCAAAAGATATCAAAATTAGGATTTTGAATTTTTCTCCAAGTACCAAGATTCCATGTTCTAGTAACCAACTTTCCAAGGCAATTGTGATTGACTCAAGCATTCAATTTGAACAGTTGGGGTCTAAAATCAAAGATGATATTTGATACTACAAGGTGATAAAAAATTTGAGGTCAAAAGCTTTCTTTAAGTGCTTGAAATTGTTTGTTAAAGTTGAGGTTTCAAGTTGTTACAAAATCAAAACACTTAGAATTTTTTCTAAGTGTTGAATTCTTTCCAAGTGCATGACTTTATGGTTAATTTGTAAGCAATTCAAGCAACCATTCCTGATGTTTGAGGGCTTCAATTTAAGATCATGTTTCTTACTTCATCATAGTGAAAATTTAATCCAAAAATCCTTTGCCAATTGAGAGAAATTGAAGGCTAAACTGAGTGCTTCATGATTATTTGGAATGGCAAGATGACCTGAAATTTCACTTAGTCCTTGAACTCATATTTTTGGCATAATTTTGAGGATGGTTTTGGTTGATTTCAAAGCCACTTCTTGAAATGTTGTCAGCACCAAACTTGTTCCATCTCATAACACGTCCACAATGATACCATTTTTCTGCAAATTGGACAGCTATGATGAGGACAAAAACCTGCACAAACTGATCACTTGGGGATTGGCATTTTATGAAAAAATTGAAACTCTTCAAAACTTGTTCAACAAGTTGCAGTTGGACCTCATATGGTTTATACTTCAAATCTCAGTCATTCAACCCTAAAGAGAAAGCTCAAAATGTCCATTGGAGCTAATACCAAGCCAAGCACCTTTTGTACCTCTTTGCCATTTTTGTTTGAATCAATCCAATGAGGGATAATCAAGCCTTGGATCTGATCCTAACCAACTATCCTAACCTAAATGAATCCTCTAAAAGAGATAACTCAAGCACATTTGCCTCGACATCCAAAATTCACCATTGCAAAAGCTCACATTTCTTCAAAAATCCAAATCTTTGAAACTCTCAATCCCCTTAAATTTTGATTGATTTTATCATTGAATCTTCATATACACACCTCACATGAACTTCTAAATGCATTAATCCTTCCCTGTAACCACCAAATTGTGTCACCCAACCTCACTTTCAGTCACCTGAAAGTTGGCTTAGGCAGACCCTTTCAGGGTGTTTCAAAGAAAGACAGGCATATATTTATACTCCTAGGGACTCAAGGAAGCTAAGGGTGTTATTTTCCATCTATGAAAATAGTTGTAAAGGGGCATCAGACTCTCTCTGATAGGTAACACTTCACATACTTTGAACTCTACCTTTTGAGCATCATTTTCATTATTTCTGTATACCTTGGTGTGCGAAATCTTATGTGGAACTAAAGCCCCAACCTTTTGGGCATTGATTGAATGTATGTTCAATTTTATTTTATTTTTAGGTTCTAGATTTCCTTTTGTTTTCATGATCATGTGTTAGTTTGAGTTTGTTTCAATAGAATTAAATGGCATGGTTATGATCCTTGTTTAATTCTGAGTAGAATGGTGTACACATTTCTCATTTTTGTGCAAAAACCATTGCATGCGGTGG
The DNA here is from genome assembly GCF_029867415.1 of Vicia villosa. Lineage (NCBI taxonomy): Eukaryota > Viridiplantae > Streptophyta > Magnoliopsida > Fabales > Fabaceae > Vicia > Vicia villosa. Next base: position 141,573,325 of record NC_081180.1, read on the forward strand.
TGGGGGTGGCCAGAGCTTGAGGTAGGGGATGAAGTCCCCACGCGCCATTTTATATTTAAATTTTTGTGGCTGGAAGCTTTTGATTGGTCAAGTGCGTTTATTTCCCTTTTGTACCTTTTAGTGTGTTTGTTGAATAAATGAATGAGAGTGGCACAATGGCACTGGCTTGTGTTTGTTTTCCTTAGGGTCATGGGTTCAACACCCATGGAAACTTTTATTACACTTTATCTCATTTTCCTTCCTTTTTCTTTATTTCTTTGTTTTTGCTTTTTATTTCTCTTTGTTTTTCTATTATTATTTTTAATTACTAAAAGAAAACTAAAAATATTTTCAAATCTTGATTTTATTTTCCTTTATTTTATTTTTATTCTTGGGATTTATTTTATTTTGCTATTAATTTCTTTCATTTTCTATTTGTTAGTTTAAATTGAACATGCTCTGACTTAATTGGTTTCCCTCTTGATTTTTATCTTGATTAAAACACTTGATGATGCACAATTACATGCTTGATTACTTTTTGATTTGATTGAATGATTAAGAGTTTAATTAAAAATATTTATGCATGAAAAATTGTTGGTCCAAAATCCTAATTTTCATTACACCTGTTCACGTGTAGTTGGTACTTTGCCTTTATGATCTTATGTGATGCTTTTGTCTATGATGAATGATTAAGGTTTCAACTTGAATTTATTAGAGATACTTTCTTTTGAGTTTTTTTTAATAATGCCTAAATGTCTAGATGAATGTTGGTTCTCTTTGTTTTTACTTCTTGATTGACTTCAAAGGGTTTGAAATGTATCCAAATCTTGACATGCTTTGAGACTTTCCTTATGGTTTTAAATGCATGAATGCATGGATGGATGCAATGCAAACATAGTAAAAACATAGGGTTTATAGGTTCGACGTCACGAGCATGGAGCCAAAAGTCTACCCATCCTAAAAGTGTGTACTATGGTGATTTTGTACCTGAAAAATAAGGTTCTAAAAAGTTCCTAGACTCAAGAAATTCAACTAGGATATTATAAATATCGTAATTTACTTACTTGTTTGGATAATATTCCAAGAGAACCTCATCTGAGTTTAGTATCGTGTAACAACCATTCTGGAATTGAATCCAAATACAATTTCCACACTACTTTCTAATGGCCAAGTTGAGTTAACGGTGTCTCTAGGTCTCCAGCTTCTCTGGCTCTCAAGTTTGTTAGAACAAGAAATGTTCGGATTAATATTGTTAGTTTTGATGATAACATTAAGTATGAATTTTGTATAAGACAATGTGGTACTCTAATCCTTTACGTTTTCCATTTTAGGAAAAGTATAAAAGAGTATGCACAAATCAACGTTCAGAAGCACTGACCCAGAAGTTCAGGATGGCTTCATCAGAACATGGTCTGGCAAGACATCAGAAGATGGTCCTGCAGAATCAGAACATGAACTGGAAAGCATCATAAGATGGCAGTCAGAAGTAGAAGCTCTTAAACTCTGATGGTATCACGCTCAAATCTCTTCAAAGTCAGAAGACAGAAGATGCTCTGCACCAAAGCTAGAGACTCTGAAATTCAAACGTCTATTCAACACATTCTGAGTCCAGAAAGAAAGTACAAGATGAAAGGCTATAACGTCAAATCTCTGACTGACAAAAGGAACGTTAGAAGCTACAAAAGGCAAAGTCAGTAAAAGCAGCAAAAGCATTGCTCGAGGTTGTTGACAAAAGTGTGAAACATTAAATGCAGCGTTGTACTATTCACGCAAAGCATTAAATGCTCCCAACGTTCATTTCCTCTCAAGCGCATATATATAGAAGTTCATTCAGAAGCAGCATAAGAACTCTTGAGCAAACTTACAGAAACGCTGTCAAACTAAAAAGCAAAAAGAACTTCATCTTCAAACTCAAAACTTTGTAATATTTTAGTGAGTGTTAAGAACTAGAACTTAAGAGAAATATCACTTTGTTTGATTACAGCTTTATTAGAAGCAATCTAAACTCTTGTAAACATTTATTTTTACATTGATTATAAAAGGATTTCCTAGAGTGATCAAGTTGTGATCTGTAGACTCTAGAAGACTTAGAGGGTATCTAAGTGGAAAACCATTGTAATCAGTTGGATTAGTGGATTAAATCCTCAGTAGAGGTAAATCACTCTAAAGGGGTGGACTGGAGTAGTTTGGTTAACAAAGAACCAGGATAAAAATCATTGTGTTGATTATTTTTATCTTCCAAGTTTTTGAGTTACACTTATTCAATCCCCCCCCTTCTAAGTGTTTTTCTATCCTTCAATTGGCATAAGAGCGCCGGTTCTAGGTGCAAGCACTTAAGCGTGTTAGACAAAAGATTCAGGGAGAAAAACACAAAATGGTTGATCTAGTTCCAACTCCTACTCCTGAGCAAAACAACAATGGTAACAATGGAAGAAGTAGCTTCAATGGTTACAATAGACCACCAATCTTTGATGGTGAAAATTTTAAATATTGGAAAGATAGACTTGAAAGTTATTTTCTATGTCAAGATGGTGATCTATGGGACTTGGTGTTGGATGGTTACAAACATCCTGTAAGCAATCGTGGAGTCAAGATTACAAGACAAGCAATGAGTGATGACCAAAAGAAAGAATTCAAGAATTATCACAAGTCAAGGACTATACTGCTAAATGCTATCTCTCATGCTGAGTATGAGAAGATAACAAATAGAGAAACAACTCATGATATCCTTGAATCTCTAAAGATGACTCATGAGGGAAATGCTCAAGTGAAGGAGACAAAGGCTTTAGCTCTAATCCAGAAGTATGAAGCATTCAAGATGGAGCAAGATGTGAACATTGAAGCAATGTTTTCAAGGCTCCAGACTCTGACTGCTGGATTAAGAATACTTGATAAAGGCTACACCAAAGCTGATCATGTAAAGAAGATCATCAGAAGCTTACCTAGAAGATGGGGACCCATGGTGACTGCCTTCAAGATTGCCAAGAATCTGAATGAAGTGTCTCTTGAGGAGCTGATCAGTGCCTTAAGGAGTCATGAGATTGAGCTGGATGCAAATGAGTCTCAAAAGAAAGGTAAGTCTATTGCATTAAAATCTAATAATAAAAAATGCACTAACGCTTTTCAGGCAGAAGAAGAAGATTCTGACGAGTCAGAATCAGAAGAAGAAGATGATGATGATGATGATGAACTATCTCTCTTATCCAGAAGAGTAAATCAACTTTGGAAGAGCAAGCAGAGAAGGTTCAAAAACTCTAAGAACTTCAAAAGGCCTGAAAAAGGATAATCTTCTGGACACAGAAGATCTGACAAGAAGAAAGTGACATGCTATGAATGTAAAGAGCCTGGACACTACAAGAATGAATGTCCAAAGCTTCAGAGGGAAAAGCCCAAGAAAAGATTTGAAAAGAAGAAAGGTCTTATGGCTACATGGGATGACTCAGATTCTTCTGATCAAGAGTCAGACTCTGAAAATGAGCAGGCCAACATAGCACTCATGGCAACAATTAAAGCTGGTGAAGTATCTACTTCTGATTCAGACTCTGGTGAGGTATTTTCTGAACTCACTAGAGATGATTTAGTTTCCAGCTTATCTGAACTTCTAGAAGTCAAGAGTCATCTTAGTGTCAAATACACAAAGCTGAAAAAGCTCTTTGAGTCTTAAACTAAGAGACTTGAAATAGAAAATTCTGAACTGAAAGAAAAAGTTTTAAAATTAACTAAAGATGTTGAATCATCTTCAAGTTCAGAAAAGTCTATTCCAAGCACTAACAATATTTTGAAAGAATATGACTTAAGCTTCAGAAAGTTTCTATCTAGAGGTATAGGCAGAAGTCAGCTAGCCTCAATGATATATGGTGTAAGTGGAAACAAGATAATAGGAAAAGGCTTTGAGGGTGAAACCCCATATAAACTTGAACCTGTTGATGAGATGATTATCACATACAAACCTTTGTATGAACAGTTCAAGTATGGCCATTCCCATGATATTAAACACACATCACACTCTCAGAGTTTCCATATAACACACATAAAGAGAAATGTTGTTGCACACTTTAGAAAATCTTATGTTAAACCTCATGCTAAATCTCAGTTCAATTAGAACTTGAGAAGGACTAACCCCAAAAGACCCAAAAGACCCAAAAGAATGTGGGTACCTAAGGATAAGATAATTCTTGTTGCAGATCTCCTTCAAAGCTCAAAAGACAAACATGTCATGGTACCTGGACTCTGGGTGCTCACGTCACATGACGGGAAGAAGGTCTATGTTCCAAGACCTGAAACTTAAATCTGCTGGAAAAGTCAAGTTTGGAGGGAACCAGAAGGGCAAAATCATTGGCTCTGGAACCATATGTATTGGTAACTCTCCCTCCATAACTAATGTTCTTTTAGTAGATGGATTAGCTCATAACTTATTGTCCATAAGTCAATTAAGTGACAATGGTTATGACATAATCTTTAATCAAAAGTCTTGTAAAGCTATTAGTCATAAGGATGGCTCAATCCTATTTACAGGCAAGAGAAAGAACAACATTTATAAGATTGATCTTTCAGATCTTAAGAATCAAAAGGTTACTTTCTTTATGTCTGTTAGTGAAGAGCAGTGAGTCTGGCACAGAAGATTGGGTCATGCTAGTTTGAGAAAGATCTCTCAGATTAACAAACTCAATTTGGTTAGAGGACTCCCTAATCTGAAATATAAATCAGACGCTCTTTGCGAAGCATGTCAGAAAGGGAAGTTTTCAAAACCTGCATTCAAATCTAAAAATGTTGTCTCTTCCTCTAGGCCGCTAGAACTTCTGCACATTGATCTTTTTGGCCCAGTCAAAACAGCATCAATCAGAGGGAAGAAATATGGATTAGTTATCGTAGACGACTATAGAAGATGGACATGGGTAAATTTCTTAAAACACAAGGATGAGTCACATACTATGTTCTTTGACTTCTGCACTCAGATTCAATTTGAGAAGGAATGCAAAATCATAAAGGTCATAAGTGATCATGGTGGTGAATTTGAGAACAGATTCTTTGAAATTTATTTCAAAGAAAATGGTATTGCCCATGACTTCTCTTTTCCTAAAACTCCTCAGCAAAATGGAGTTGTAGAACGAAAGAATAGGACTCTACAAGAAATGGCCAGAACCATGATCAATGAAACCAATATTGGTAAGCATTTTTGGGCAGAAGAAACTAACACAACATGTTATATTCAGAATAGAATCTCCATAAGACCTATTCTAAATAAGACTCCTTATGAATTGTGGAAGAACAGAAAGCCCAACATTTCTTATTTCCATCCATTTGGATGTGTATGTTACATTCTGAATACTAAAGATCATCTGCATAAGTTTGATTCTAAAGCTCAGAAGTGTTTTCTACTTGGATATTCTGAACGCTCAAAAGGCTACAAAGTGTCATACCCCAAAATTTTCCCATCATATATATTCATATTTCAGTCCATCTGACTTCCAAATGCTCAAAGATACACAAGAAGGAAGCATGCAGTCTCTCTCCTAAACAACAGCCTCTAAACTAGGGTTTTGTATTTCTCAAAGTGAAATCAAGTTCTAAGACCTCAAATGGATCCCGTGGCCTCTCATATGCTTCAAAGGGTCCTCATGCCAAGTTTCAAGCTCTGATTCATAAGATTGCTCAGTCAAAAGTTCAAATGGTCAACAGTCGACTAGTTTGACCGAAAAGTCAACTGTGATTAAAATACAGTCAAAACTCCTGATTTTTTGTCACCAATCTTATTTAGAAGTATCATTCACCATTTGATCAAGGATTGATCATGGTTCATCAAGAAATGATCAGAAATCAACAAATTCAAGAGTTTCTAAATTAGGGTTTTTAAGGAGAAAGTCAACTCAACTTTGACTAGCCATAACTTTCACATGGAGCATCAGAAATTTCCCATCCAAAGCTCATTTTTAAGGAAATTGAATTCTATACAATTTTGTCTCTCACAAGCCAAGTCCAAAAATGCTTCATTTAAGAGATATGGATCAAAATAATATAGGTCCTTCTAAAAGTCAACAAAAAGTCATCTTTTTGCAAAGAAGTGTACATGAACATGGAAACTTCAATGAAGATGAAACCAAAAGGAGTGTTTAAAGTACCCTTTGAGCTTTAATGGTCAATAACATCTCCATAGGGTTAAAATGGAGAGAGATATGAAGTTCACAAGTTGGCTAAAATTCAAGAAAGGCTCGAAACCCTAATTGCATAATCTTGTGTTTTTGAACCAATGGGCTTAAGTTTTGGATTTCAAGCACATATATGATCCATAAAAGGGCCTATAAAACCATCTTTATATTTTTGGCATTTTTATTTCTATTTCTTTGAATTTTATTCATTTAAATTGCAAATAAATCAAGTAAAACACCAAAAATACAAATCAAATTGTGAGGCTTTGATTTGGATCATATAGAGGCCCAAGAAATCTATGGAGGATCAATTAATTTCGTTCTACATAATTTTTGGATTTTTTATTTTATTTGTTTTGATTATTATTCATTTAAAATCAAAATAAATTAAATAAATGCCAAAATTATGCATGGTTGTGAATTGCAAACGAGATATTCATCAAAATAATCTTGAAGGCCAAGGCATACATTATGGGAAAGATTGGAAGAGAGATTTTTCAGAAAGGGATATATTTCATGAAATATTTTCAATAAAATCTCAAAATTTCCAATCATTTGATTCTCACCTTTCTCATAGACCTAAATCCTCCTCTATATAAGGACAACAACAAGTCAGCAGCCGAGAGGACAAAAATTGGAAGGGAGGTGGCAAAGAAGCTAGGGTTTAAAAGTAAAAAATTGCAAGGAAAGGTGTATGATCGTGTTTCATATTCCAGTAAGGATGAATCAAAACCAAGGCCTTGTTCGTTGTCTTTGAGGACTCAGGAGCTATTCCCATTCGTTATTCAAGCCTGCAAGTACCTGGAACGAACCATCCAAAATCTCCATTTGTTGGATCTTATGTAGGTCGTACTCGACGTGGTACATGCGTGTGTTACGGACTGAATCTCCAGGTGCCATTGTTAGGGCACAAGCTTCTGGTTTCGTAAAACCCACACATACAGGTGTTATCAATCAAAACAAAATGCACCATTGAATTTTTGGACCTTGATTTAGTTGATATGGCTTGTCTTGTTGTTGGTTTCTTGTTTATTTCGCAAGTTTGAATTATGGCCATGGAGAATAAAAAACTAGTGAAGAATCCGCAAGTATGGACGCAGCAAAAAGCGCTGGTAATTCTGCAGGTATAGAGGTTGGAGGAGATGAATAGTATGGTTGAAACATGGACCATCACGCGTGGCGTTTTCATGCATTGCTATTGGCCAGTCAACCAATAATCTCTCTCTCTCCAGGCGTGGCTTTCATTCATTCGCCAGTCAATACAGCGCAGGGGCCCACTTTTGACCTTTCCCTTTTAAATTCAAATCAAAATTGTTTTTACTATTTATTTATTTATGGTTAATTCAATGACAATTGAAACAACTGGCGCAGCTGGCAATGACAAGCTTTCCTCAATCCCACAAGCCTGTGTTCGAACCAGCCATGAGACATATTTTTTAAAGAAACAAACAACTTGCAGATCCCATGTCACTCGCTCATGCATCCTCACGATGTTCCTTCAACGCATCACCATCAGATGTCCACCAGCGTATGATCAAACGTCCCTAAGCGTGCGTTCCACCATGGACCTCCTTGGACCCTCCACATTAAATCGGCGCCAGGTTCTATTTATTCATTTATTCTAATTGTTTTCTCTTTCTTTTTTTTATTTTTCTTAAATAAGTCCTTTTTCTTTTCCCTTTTTTAAAAACTAATATAGTTTTTTAACATAGTTTTAGTCTTATAGAATTCTTAAAAACTTTTTTTATCATTTTTAATTTAGATTTAGATTAATGATATAATTTAATTTTAATTTAGGTTTAATTTAATCATGAATAATTTTAAAGTAATTTAAATAATTTAATTTAGGATTAATTTTTAATTAGGTAAAAAAATTAGAATTGGTTTTTACTTTAATTAGGGTTAAGTTCTTATTTCAGGGTTTATAATTAGATTTAGCCTTAAGACTTACCTTAAGGTAGGTGTTGTCCGTCAACTAGGATTTTACCCTTAGGTTTTTTTTAGCCATTAACATTTAAGGCTTAGGTTTGCCTTTTGTAATTAAACATTAATTTTCTTCAAACGCGCATTCTCTTCTCATCCCATATTCTATGATTGGCGCGTGGTTGTTTATTTAATGTCTGCTTTTTATTTAAATATGCCATTTATTTATTTAATTCTCGTCATTATTTAATTTATGCTTTTATTTAATTACGCCGTTTATTTTATTTTCTGTCATTTAAGATTCTAGAAAATGTGTATAGGTCGCTCATTCGTTTTAAATGTAATAGTAATTAGGGCCTTTTATTTTCTGCCTTTTAAATTCTGCCTTTATTTTTCTGCATTAACAAGTGTTTATTGTAATAGCGTAGGAACTTTTAATTTCTGCCTTTAATTTCTGCAAATTTAAACTGCATGGTTAGTAATCTTAGGGAGTGCAAGCCTGTAACTATTTTAGGATCACTAATTTACAAGATAAATATCATCGAAGTTAACCACGTGATTGTTGCACCCACACACCTTTAGGGTAATCCCTCTTGTTGCCTTTGTTGCCTGTTGCCTTATGATTCTGTTGCCTCTAATTATACTAAATAATAGTCAAGTCCCTCGATTCCAAGGATACCTAAAGCAATGTTGCCTTAAATTTATTGAAACTCCCTCGAAGCTGCCTCAGTAAAATGTAATGATTGTCCCAATTGCTAAGGTATCCTCACCTGTTGCCTAAAAAATTAATGACTATTATATCCTTCCCTTAGACTACCTGCCCTATTTATGGCATGGGACAGTCTTATGGCGAACGATAATCTCGATGACCCTTCAACATCCAATTGAAAGACTTCCTACCCTCTTATGGTATGGATAGACCCTTTCACCCTGAAAAGCTAAAAGAACAAATTTCAAAACTTAGGGTAGTTGCTATTAATTGCTTTCTCTAAATTCAAAATATTTTTTCCACTTACTTTCAAAATCAAATTCAAAAAGACTACGCTTATTTACAAGCTAAAGTTCTTATTCAAATTTCTATTCGCACCCCATTTTTCAAACAATTCAAACATTTTGAAAACAAAGTGAGCTAAGCAATTAAGAGCCCATGGATAACCATGGATGCAAAGGGTGCCTTACACCTTCCCTTTGTATAACTTACCCCCCGAACTCAAAATATTTTCAAAAGTTCTTTTTCTGTTCTTTTAGCCTTTCTATTAAATTGGATAAAATAAAAGTCGGTGGCGACTCTTGCTTACCGCGATATTTCAAATAAAGTCAGTTCACCGTATTACAGAATTGGCGACTCTGCTGGGGATTTTTCGAATAAAAGAGGGGTTACCTTAAAAGTTTAGGATTCACTTAAATGTTTTCTATTGTTTGCTTTGTTTGTTTTATTTTTCAGGGGCGCTATGGGAATTAAATGAAGGACGAATCCTATTCCCGGATTCAAGTACACTAAAGATAGGAGTGGCATAGTCATGGCGACCTCTTTCGCATATGTGGGAGATGTGTCAATATGAAGTTCACGCTTGAGTTAGGACTCCATAGCCATATGCACACCTTTCTCAAATGAGGGAGGTCTATGTATGTGCCTGCGGGTGCGCCGAAGCTCAAGGACCTTTAGTCACCTTTAACCCATCTTGGCCTTTAGGAACATAGTGGGGGGACTACTCTTGACAAATGTTGAGAACTAGTCGCTACCTGATACTACAATTCAGATAGGTTCTTTCTCAAAGTATCATTGCATGATGCAAATGTATCATGTCCGAGGGTGCTTTAGAAGGGCTGACAATTCTGGATAACTCATAGAACCCGTTGTTGATATCATCCTTATCCTTAGAAATACCTTTGGGTAAGGGTATCTCACATGATCTAAACTCCATGCAAGACAAGCCTAAGGAAATTGTGTGACTTGTGTGACTTGTTTGTGTTTGCTACTAACCTTCGTTTCCTTGCAGGTTTTGTTAAAAGGACTTGTTTGTCCTTACTATCTCACACTATGCCTAATGAACTGCATTCGCATAACATCATGACATCATGACATCATAAGCATAACATGATTTAACTAACCCTTTCAAGGATCTTAGGGATTTAGGGCGCACAATATCAGGTGCTCTTATCACGGACGAAATTCCTATCAAGGGGCAAGAGGATTTACTTTACTCTGGCCATTTGTCTTCCAATTCAGAGACACTATACCTATCAAGGGGCAAGAGGATTTATTTTCCTCTAGCCATATACCTTCAAATTCAGAGGTATCCCAAATCAAAGGCTATGACCCACTAGATATGGTGAGCTTGTTTCTCAAAGAAGGACGTTCAAAGACGAAAGATGAAGTCCTTAGACAAAGATGTCACTACATCTAAATGTCGCAAACTAAATTTCCTAAAGATCCTTGAAAATATTGCATTTGCATTCATAACTGTCATACCCCAAAATTTGCCCGATCAGATCTACATCTTTTAATTCATCAAAGGTCAAAATTAGGAGTCATGGGGTTTGACATTCCTATTGTCAAACTCGCCCTCTTATAAAATGTCCTGAGAAATAAATGGGGTGAAATTAACAGGAATCTTGGGTCCAAACATTTGGCCCATCTGTCTCAGGTTTGGATCATTTGTTTGGGGTATTTTTTATGAGTTTTTATTCTTCTAATAACTTAATTGGTGTGATGTTTATTATTAATTTATTAGGTTCATTGGCTGTTATCAAAATAATTAGGGGATTATTAATTATTAATTTTGGTATTATTATTAGAATTATTAATTAGTAATATTATTGATAATTGTTAAATGATGGGATAATAGGCCCATTGGGTGTATAAAACCCTAACCTAATACATTAATTTAAATAGGTGCTATTTCTAACAATTAGGGGAGGCCAATTTTCCACTAACAATTTCTAACCTGCGAAATACCTACACCTTCCCTGACCTATTTCACGTCCAAAAAAAACCTACACTGTAACTTTGTTGCAAGTTTTCACTTTAACCTTACACCATGTAAATGTCCATATGAATCAACCATCACTAAACTAGCCTTTGGTACTTGCTTCAGTATAACCACCTCCATATAACATAAACTCTCTTACCAAAATCATTAAACCACCGATAATCGCACAAAATATCACAAACCAAATTACAGAGTCAAAAAAAGGGTTGGATCGAAAGGATAAAAAGAAAGCAAATCGGAAAAGGACATCGAGAATGAATATCAACGCTTTCTAGAACAAACTCATCACCATCGCTCCTACAAACAACAACAGTCACGAGCTCACGTCGTACACCACCGAAAGAAACGCACAACAACATCGCCCAGCCGCCGCGAACAGCCGCGCCATCCTGCTTCAGCCTGTCACCGGCTCCAATCCCGACCACCGCGAACAACCCCGTCGCGCCACCGTCAATAGACCATCGGTAACGCCTTCGCGCACCTGCCGCCGATCCACATCAAATCCGATTCACCACCATCGCCGACTCAGCCGACGTCGCGCAACATGCAAACACAACCTCGGATCATCATCATTATAAATCCTTTTTATTTTTGCTTGATTCAAGAGGGGAGAGTTTATTAGTGAGGCTGTTGTGGTTCTGAAAAAAACAATAGTGTGAAAACGATGATGAATAAGGTCACGCACGCTTCACTTTTGTTTTTTTAAGTTTGGTTCATTCGTTTTAATATATTTTGTGATTGAAATCATGTTTCTAACAAAAAAACAATTGTAGCGCGTTGGTTTGGGATAGAAACTGGGCATCAAAGGGACCTGGGTTCGACCCCCGGCGTCCCACATATATTTTTTAAACAAAACTGGATGCCAGATCCAGTATGCATAAGGCTGCGCATACCACCATGTACCCTTCATTCCGAGCCCTTGGATGATGCTATTTCCAAATCCGAAGGCCAGATGGCTGCCTCCCCATGGTGTACTTGCAATGGCTCCCCACACAGGAATAAAGTCAGGTTCTATTATATATATGTTTATACATTATTTAGATAATTAGATTAAGCTTAATATATGTGTGATATGTATATAATTTGATTTTTTTTAGAATTAGGTTAATAACATAATTAGGGTTAGGTTAATGATTAGGGTAGGACTATTTTCCCGATTATATCGATTATTTTTGATTTAATTTATTTAAGTAATTCTAATTATTATAATTACAAAAAAAACCTAGGAACCCTTATTAATGCATTAGGGTTCGCTCAATCCAATTGGCCCTTGGCCAAATATTAGGATTTAAATTATTATTCGTTTCGACTAAATTTATTGGTCGCGATGATTAATAATCGATTAATTTGATTAATCAAATCCTATAAAATTCAAATAAATTTATTTTGCTAAATGGTTTTAACCATCTTATTGGTTATGATGATTAGCATATTTCCCCTTATCAATTCGTTATTATTTGTAATCGAAACTATCGGTTATGAGGGGTAACGATAAATTAATAAATTAATAATTAAAATACTTTAATTTGCTAAAAGTGATAATCGAATCAATCGATTAGAATTGCCAGCAATCCTTTACTAATCTGTTAACTATGGTGATCGAATCTATTGATCATTGCGGTTAATGGTGACATACTAAAATCAGGGTTGTACGCCCACTCTTAAAACACTTGTCTTTTTCAAACCACAAATTTCAAACTACGGATTTTCATCCTTATTCAAACTACGAAAGGCCATTCAAAAAGCTTCTAAAAACATTTCTAATCAAATTCAATTCTAATGGCGTACAACCCTTCCCGAACTACGTTGACTCTGATTCTCCATAAGGAGATACGTAGGCACTTGGCAACAAGGCGAGTCCCCCTTCCTCCAACTCTAATCATGTTCAATACAATTAGCCTTTTAACTCTATTTAATGTCTGTCATCTTTCTTTATCTTTTGCCACAAACCTTCATCTTTGCAATGTTAACCTTTAGGAAAGGGTTGAGGGTGCCTAACACCTTCCCTCGACCTGAATATAGTATCTTACCCTGATCTCTTAATTGCATAGGTTTCCTATTCGCCTTGGTAGAATAGGTGGCGACTCTAAATCTTTAATTTTTAGGCAGGTTGCTACAGCTGGCGACTCTGCTGGGGATAACTTAACAGTGGATTACTATGCTCCTAAGGCTTGAGTGGGTTTAGGTTTGTGGTTTGTGTTTTGTGGTTTAGGGTTTGTGGCGCATTTTAGGGTTGGCAAATTTGCCACATTTAGGGTTTGGGGGAGGTTTATCTTTTAATAACATTAAATTATTTATTTGTTTATTTGTTTTATGTTTTCATCTGCCTGAAAATATTTGCCTTTATTATTATATATTTGCTCTATTTTTATGTCGGTTAAACCTTAAGTGTGGGGGTTAACTTTGAGAC